>NC_092212.1:36550601-36656192 GCF_043381705.1 Parasteatoda tepidariorum | reverse complement strand
TGTTTTTTTATTTTTTTTATTTCTGTCTATTCGACTGTTGGCGTAAACAATTGCTTTTTTATTATTTATATTTCAATATTATGAAAGTTACAAAATAAATAATATTTTGACCATTGTCTGACTAAGTCTAGTGTTTGTTTTTTTATGCTGCATATTCTACTTCTTTATGCCATGTCTAGAAGTATAATTTTCAATTGTAAGATTATCATGTTTATTTGTATCTGCATATTTGCTTTATATCTACATTTGGGATTTCAGTTCGTTTTTATGCGCGCGTCATGACTAATAAGAAAAAAGAACATGACTGATTTTGACTAGGGAAGCTGAAATTTTCTCTTAAAATTCATATCTACTCTACAACGTAGAGTGACATATGTACACCGAGTTTCATTTCATATTCATTTTCTGATGTAAATAAAAAAGCTATTTTCAATTTCATATGATATTGTTCGGTTTTTTACATTTATCTGTTTTTGGTATCAAACATTAATTTGCTTTCGAAAAGCGTCTTTTTAAAAGTTACAGACGAAGAAGTCACTGTGAAGAAAAAGTATTTAAGTTGCTTTTAAAAATTTTCGCTTTAGTTTTATAAGTGAGAAATATACAGGGTGTATCGAAATTACAACCCTTGATACGCATTTTTTTAATCATTGTCATATATGAAGTTAAAAAGTATGGACATTATGTCAATAATATAAGTGAGAGAATTTGTTGAACAAAATTTGATGAATCTTTATTCAATGAAACAGAATTATATTGTTTATGAAACGTTGAAATAAATAATTTGTATCATTGTTTGAAAAAAAATCTCGTTTATTTTTAATTCTAATGTTGTATGTATTTCACTGCATATATATTTTTCATGCTGAATATAATTCGATATATTTTACGGATTATAATAATTTTTTTTGTATCTTTATTACTTAACATCATAGCTTTTGAATTAACAGTTCATTGCGTATCATAGCTATAAAGAAATAACATAATCACTGTTAAGAAGAGTTTCAAAGATTTTCACTTTTTTCATGATGTAAATATAAACACTTTTTCAGGAGCTTTGCATATATGTTAAAGTATTTTAATGCTTTTTTTAATTATTTTTTCTTCAAGAGTTCAAACATACCATCGGTTAATTCTCATCCACACCATTTCCTTAAAATAATTTTAAATAAAATTTTTAAATCTAGAAATATAATAGGAATTATAAATTTTACTGACATTTTAATTATAAATTTTTTTTTACCCAAAATCCGTAAAATGTATCATAAAGTTGTGGCTAGAACTACAAAGGTAACGCAAACAAACGGTAAATTAACGATAACCATAATTTGAAAGTGTAACATATCATCAATTACATTTGGTTATCAAAGGACGTCATATGACACTCCAGGCATCACCTCCTACTTCAGAAAGCCTCCACACGGTCTCTTATAAGTAGTCCGCGCAAACTATTCAAAAAGTGAGCCAGTTGTGCGCATGAACCCAAAACATTTTATAAAAGTAATTGAGAGAAATGTATCATATATATTTGAGAATTGAATATGTAGTGGTTGACAAGTGAATGAGGCAAACCAATAATATTCATGAATAAGACAAATGTTTAGACATATATTTGCTACCACTTTCTTATTTTAACTAGATTTTGTATTAAATGACTCGTTCGGAAAGTGGATATTCTTCACGGTGGTCTGATCGGACTACCTATAAAAAACCGTGTGGAGGCTTTCAGTTGTAGGAGGCATACGGTTACTCCGTTAGTAGTAAAACCGTTTAATTAAATTAATTTGAATCGCCTATCACCGGTGACCCCCGTGGCTCTACGAACAAACTCAGCGACCATTGAACATTTAAAGAACCAACTTCTTCTGACATATTTCTTTCAGTTAAATATTAAAGGTTGTTGCAAAGAACTTGATCTTGAACTATAGGAAACCTACGCAAAGTCCTTGTCCGCGAGGAGGAAACCCCACTCCTTTATCTGAGATAACGCTCGTAGCCGAATGTCGATAGAAGGATAGATAATGTCGATAGAGGATCTTGGCTTGAAATACGTAATAGGCTTAGTGGAGGATAATGTAAGTTGCTTGTTTGATCTGTAATTGGTGAAGTACCTGCACGTGGTAGCGGGCACCAGACTTCTAAATCTGTATTTTGCTCTAGGGCAACTGAGACTAAGTAGCAAGATAATGCAAATAACATTTCGCCTTAAATATAAATAATTTAGAATGTTTGTCTTAGTCGTAGTTACGATTAAATCATTAAATAAATTTTTAAAAAAATTGAATTTTATCACTAATTACATTTTTAGTCGAATTGCGGTATCCCTGTTAGTTGGTAGTTTCTTCCAGTACTTATGGCTTCAGTTTTGAAAACGCACAATACTTTGTCTTACTTTCTAAGTATGAATATTAATCTAATTATGAATATTATAATAATTAAACACTTTTGCTACCGTTTATTACTTTTTAGAGGAAAGGGCGCTTAGCAAGAATGGGTTAAATACACAGTTTGAGTTATATTCAAAATAATATATTTAAAAACAGTATATTTAGCTTCATAGAACCCGAGGTACACATTTGTCAATCACCATAAGACACAATGCTTCCAAAATCTAGTAAAATAAGTTTATCAACCAGTTTTTTTATTAGTTTACTGAAAACTTCATTATGTTACAGACGTCTTAAATTTAACCCTTTTGAAGGTCGTGGTAAGTATACTTACCACCACGTTTTACCACTTTTAATTTCGGTTTCCATTTTTCAATAACTTCAGCTTTCTTGAAGTGAGTTTGAATAAAATTGGTAACCATTTCTTTTAAAAAACGTATAAAATTTATAAAATACATAATTCCTTTTGAAGTTTGTAGCATTTAAGGAATTTATTTTATAAATAAGGAAAAATGAAAGTCAGTAAGTTCTTAATAGGTCATGTTAAATATATTTACCACCAAAAAAATGGCATTTTTATAAACTAAATGGGGTTTTTTCTTTCTTATATCAATTACTATTCTTAAAACAATTTCAATTCAAAAAATACTTCAATTTACCTTTACTAGAAATAAATGGCACATTAAAGGGCTAAGCAAACAATTTTCTAAACAAGGAGAATTTTTTAAAAACCTTTTAATATAAATTAACTAATACAGTGGAATCGATTTTAAGTTGTTCGTTACCTACGTCATTTTCTGCCAGTTTCAATTCCAAAAATATTTTAATTTACCTTTACTAGAAGGCCCGTTAAAGGGTTAAAGTCTACAATAAAGTTGCATTTCAAATGATACTTTGAACTTCTGATTTGTACTGGTGGAAAAAAACTTAAACTTACTAAAGCTCACTTAAAAAACTTACTCAAAATGAAAATAACTGAACTAAAAATATATTAAATTTCTTCATCACTAGAAAATATTATTTTACAAAGCGAAGCAAGCTGGCATCTCTGCTATATATATAATTTTATCACTTACTCTACAACTTAAAAAGATTTTCCACACCGTGGGAACTCTGAAATGTATCTATTTTGTAGAGTATAACGTGACCCTCTATCTTATCTTATATTATAGATAACCGATAAAACTAGAGTAGCAATTAAATGGTTTATTGCTAGATGATTTTTTTCGATGTTTTCATGTATTTCCAGAAATCTTGTAAACAATGATAAAAGTAATATCAAATGATTATCTTTTTTGATCAGTTCTAACTAGAAAAATATTTACAGTGAGTTTATTTATAAAATTTGATATTTTCTAGAAATTGCTTTTCTAATTCTGAAACATTACATTAACTAAACAATTTGATAGTTTTTTTGTAATTATATAATATTTAGGGTACAATTACAATTTCACGTTACAATTGTACACTAGAGAAACTCTTTTACGCAAGTGAGATTTTATTTATATTTGAAGTGGTAGGTAAAATTTTACTATAGTATTTCCCTTTTTGGTTAAAAAAATTTAATTATAAACTATTTTGATCACTAATAATTACATATCGCTGTTGACTCAAAAGTTTGCATCTCTTCTTAACTTTTAAAGTGATACTTAAGAAATAGTATGCTAATTTTTTTTGCATTAATATCAACAACTCGCAAACTTTTACACTATTTGAAATTTTTTTTCCTATGGTAGTTAACTTTATTTTTAAATATATGATTCTCAATGATTATTTTTTTAAGGAATCTTTGTTTTGTAAATTTTACTTAAAGTTATTTTCCACAGCACTACACTTAAACCTTTCGCGCCGACTGTCACAAATACGTGCCAGCATAAAACCATATCAACCAGGGTAAATAGATAAAACTGGTAATCAAAGTAATTCTCTAGCAGTTTATTTGTGGGTGGAGTTATAATTGTTTGATTTATTTAATTCACCATTACTTTGTTCAAAATAAAACTCTTTAGTTATACTTTGAACTAACGCTGATTATATATATATGATTAAACTAACAAAAATTAAAGTAAAAGCAAAGTAAGTCTGTCAAATTAGCAACGACTACATTTAACCCTTTCAATACGGCGAAAAATCAGCAGGGGTGAAAGAGAGACGGAAAAGAGGAAAGGCTGGTAATAAAACAATTTCAGTTATAGCTAGTATCGTGGAGGAGTTTACTTATTCTTTTTTTAAATTTTTCAACAATATCTACTTTATCTTGGAAAAGAAGCAGTTTTATATATATGCCAGAATTATAAAAGAAATCTTGATAGTTACAGATACAGTGAAACCTCTCGGTAAGGGCCACATGTCCTTCCATTGAAAATTGGCCCTTATGGGGGGTGGCCCTTAAATGGGGGTGACCAAAAAATAAAATGAGGAAATCAAAATTTATGTAGAAAAAAACTGTTTATTAACATTTTAAGTTTTTATACATGTTTAAAAAAATTTTCAATTGAAGTTTGTTTTCTTTTTGCAATTTTTTCGCAAACAATTTTAGTTTCTAATGATTCCTTAACTCTATAAAACAAATTAGTTAAAATCGCATCACTTATTAATGCCTTGGATTGGGATATCAGTTTATTTACTTCTATTAGCGTTTCTTGGTTTGATAAATATGGCACGGGGGACTCATGGGACGGGGGGAAAATGGCCTTTATTGGAGGTAGTCAGGAAAATGTGGCCCTCAAATAGGAGGAAAATTAACATTATGTCTATGGGGAAAATTTTCGTTCCTCAAAATATTGGCCCTTAATAGAGGTGGCCTTTAGGAGAAGTTTCACTGTATTTCATTTTTTTCGAAAAAAATGCTGGAATGAAATGTTTTACGTACCAGGTTTTTCTCTTTTCCGTCTTGCTATATAAGGGCTTTCACCCATGGACTGGGACAGCACATGTCCCGTCCGGTGCGAAAGGGCCAAGTTACCGTTTTTTGTTTAATTACATCCTGATTCTGATTTTGTACGAATGCTTTTCTGAATCACCAGTCCCCAAGGGGTTAAAGGATTCAAAAATTCATATGAGACGCTAGACATTTGAAATGCTTTCAAAATTACTAAAAATTCTGTAAACCTTAGTTTTTAATTGCCTACAATTTTATAAAATAATTTGCAAACAATGGTAGAAATCACATAAATCTCGGTGCGCTGCCGCGAAGCGGCATTAACCAATTCATCTGTAGTAATAAATCGATGATGAGGAGTAGTGAGGAGGAATGGAGATGGTAATTTGCAAACACTGTGGTAGCAGGATGGCCATGGGTGACTAAAAATATCAAACGTGGTCACTAATAAAATTCAAAATTTTAATAAATGAAATTAACATTAGCTACTTTTCGAGTATAATAACCATGAGACCACGAGATAATGGCATTTTACAAGATTTCATAGTGTTGATCAATAACGTTTTATTGATTAATTACTTTTCCCCTCGTACAAAAAATAGGTTTTTAACTAGTATATTAATAATTCAAATTTTCTTTATTTTAATCCAGTATCATGCGACCGTAATGTTTGAAAAAAAGTGAAGTGGCAAGGATAAAAAAAAAGTTTTCCCTCAGTTAAACATTAAATGTTCTTTATAAAAGCACTTTTTACTTCATTTTAACAATGACGCAATTTCGTTAAAATATCTTATGGTTTTCGGTAATCAAACGGGTTTCTTACCAGCCCCATACTATTCGTTAGACTATAAATATTGTAGTAATAAATAAGCCCATATTCTTTATCTTTTTGAAAAGGGACACGATCCCATTATGAAAATCTCGGTGATTAATAGGCTAATGTTATTTAATTTTCAGCAATATATGTTTATTTACTTTTTTCTTGTCTAATTCATTTTGGAATATTAAATATTTTTAAACATTGAAGGAGGAAAGACCATGCTATAACTGGCTCTTAATGTGGCCTTTTTTTTAATTACGAATATGTGAATCAAAAGCCATAAACTAACTTGCAACCTAACTTAGAAAAATATTATTCAATTTACTAACTTCTTCTAAGTTACTAAGTTCTAACTTTCTAAGTTACTAACTTAAAATGTAACTGATACGGACATTTAACCGGAAAGTACTTACAAGCGATATATCTTGTGCACTATCTGCGATTGGTTGACTCTGGTGATCTGGAAAAGCGCAATTCTGGCCCATTATTATCACATAACCGCTAGCCAGCAACTGTGAAAAAAGTGACGAAATATTATTGAAATTTAAAAAATAAATGGCATCCAAAAACACTCTCACTTTTTAGAGAGTCAAAGGTTACCATCTTCTTACAGGGGCTGGATAAAAATATGGAAAGACCGTGCCTGCCTACTACTACGCTTTTGGTAAAATATTTTGGTATCGACATATTCTGCATGATTAAAGAAGACTCCACTTTTAAACGCTTCAAGCATGTTCTATCAAATTGTGCTAAAAGTTTTGACTTCGAAAATATTTCCTGCTTCCATGCAGTTAGTACAGAAGTGTTTCATTTTTTTCCATCCCCTATGTCTAAATAAGCATGTTTGTTATAGATTTTAATATTTCCAGCTTGAAATTCCACTTTTTTGTTACTGCGCATGACTTTTTAAAAGAAAATGTTCAGTGTTTTTTTTAAGGTGGTGGCTGAAGCGTGTATTTTGCATAATCATATTTCCATAGACTTTTAATATGCGGGGCGTAATCTAGAAAAGTTGAGACCCTAGGCACAGAACTGTCAGGAGTCATCTGTTTGTTATTTTTAACCAAATTTTCAAGTTGTTTAATTATGAAGAGTTTTTAAATATTTATAACGTATGTAAATTGTGATATATTAGTAAATTTAGGCTTTTACTTATTTCTATTTTTATTAACTCTTTTTTCTAACAGATAATTCTTAAGGAACATACATTTGAAACAATACATTTGTAACACTTAGGGGCCTTCAGGAATTTAGGGACCATAGGCCTGAGCCTCTTAGGCCTTACGGACCCGTGGTGGTGACTATAGTAACGAGATATAACTATTTAAAGTACTTTGGGTCACTGTTAAGAACAATTTTTGGCTCGGGTCGGTTAGAGAAAGGTAATCTTTTTCTCTAGTCTATTGTGTTGGAATGGAGAAAAGCTATAGTGCGGCTTTGTGGAGAACTCCTCCAGATTAAAAGTCTGGGACTGTCTGCTACTATGGTAACAGGAAAGTGCACATTTCTAATGGGGGTGAAATGGAGGAGAGAAAGTGTCGACTGGTTTACTCACGACGACCTATGCCAAGATTAAGATAAAACTATTCACCCCACACCCCTAATCGAAGCGTCTTTTCCTCGTAACCATAGAACCCGCCATGACGCGAGACGGCTGTCTGGAGGAGTTCTCCTGAAAGATGCACTATACCCTCCCTGAAATGCGCTATTCTTATTTCCATAGCAGCTGACGCTCTCAGACTTTGTGGCGGATGGAGTTCTAACCGTAGACAAACTATAGACCCGTGGCGGTGACAATGGTAACGAGGTATAACTGTTTCAAGTAGGAGTCTGGGGTCATTGTTTAGGACAAGTTTTGGCTCGGGTCAGCGAGGGAAAGGGAATCTTTTCCTTCGGTCTACTGTGTTAGCCCTAGAGTGAAGGGAAGCTACCTTCCCTGAAATGCGTTATTATTGTTTCCACAGCAGCTGACGGTCTCAGACTTTGTGGCGGATGGAGTTCTAACCGTAGACAAACTATAGACCCGTGGTGGTGACAATGGTAACGAGGTATAACTGTTTCAAGTAGGAGCCTGGGGTCATTGTTTAGGACAAGTTTTGGCTCGGTTCAGCGAGGGAAAGGGAATCTTTTCCTTCGGTCTACTGTGTTAGCCCTAGAGTGAAGGGAAACTACCTTCCCTGAAATGCGTTATTCTTGTTTCCACAGCGGCTGACGGTCTCAGACTTTGTGGCGGATGGAGTTCTAACCGTAGACAAACTATAGACCCGTGGCGGTGACAATGGTAACGAGGTATAACTGTTTCAAGTAGGAGTCTGGGGTCATTGTTTAGGACAAGTTTTGGCTCGGGTCAGCGAGGGAAAGGGAATCTTTTCCTTCGGTCTACTGTGTTAGCCCTAGAGTGAAGGGAAGCTACCTTCCCTGAAATGCGTTATTCCTGTTTCCACAGCAGCTGACGGTCTCAGACTTTGTGGCGGATGGAGTTCTAATCGTAGACAAACTATAGACCCGTGGCGGTGACAGTGGTAACGAGGTATAACTGTTTCAAGTAGGAGCCTGGTGTCATTGTTTAGGACAAGTTTTGGCTCGGTTCAGCGATGGAAAGGGAATCTTTTTCCTCGGTCTACTTTGTTAGCCCTTGAGTGAAGGGAAGCTACCTTCCCTGAAATGCGTTATTCTTGTTTCCACAGCGGCTGCCGGTCTCAGACTTTGTGGCGGATGGAGTTCTAATCGTAGACAAACTATAGACCCGTGGCGGTGACAGTGGTAACGAGGTATAACTATTTCAAGTAGGAGCCTGGTGTCATTGTTTAGGACAAGTTTTGGCTCGGTTCAGCGATGGAAAGGGAATCTTTTTCTTCGGTCTACTGTGTTAGCCCTAGAGTGACGGGAAGCTACCTTCCCTGAAATGCGTTATTCTTGTTTCCACAGCGGCTGACGGTCTCAGACTTTGTGGCGGATGGAGTTCTAACCGTAGACAAACTATAGACCCGTGGCGGTGACAATGGTCACGAGGTATAACTGTTTCAAGTAGGAGCCTGGTGTCATTGTTTAGGACAAGTTTTGGCTTGGGTCAGCGAGGGAAAGGGAATCTTTTTCTTCGGTCTACTGTGTTAGCCCTAGAGTGAAGGGAAGCTACCTTCCCTGAAATGCGTTATTCTTGTTTCCACAGTTAAGATTCGAGACTTTAGTACCTTTATCTTTTGTTATTTAAAATACTTATGGTAGGAGAGATCTACATGCCTGCCAACTTTTAATTCCTTCAATTATGATTTTTCCCAGTGGTATTAAAACGGAACTAAAATTTCAATTTTAACAACGAAATACGTTGTAATTGAAAAAAATTGAGCTGAATGGTGTTCAGTAACGCATAATAATATATATGCGTAAGTTTTTTAAAAATAGTAGTGATCAAAGTCATTTCAAAATTAAGTTTATAAAAGGAAAAATAGTATATATTTTCTACCACTTTAAATATAGAAATAAAATTTTACGCCAAATGCGTAAAAGTTGGCGGGTATGGATCTAAAACATTAAAGATTTATGCGAAAAAGGGTGGGTTGAATTAAGAGGTTACTAATTAAAAACTATTTGAATTCAGCTTGCACTTGAAAATTACAAATTAATCAAAAGACTTTTGATAGATTTTCAATTGATTTAAAAATAAAATTTTTTAAGAAATTAAAGCAATATGGTTTTCTAGTTTTGCTACAACTTAAAAAGATTTTCCTGATCATGGTAATCCTGATGTATTATGGTGAAGCAATGCCTGTCTGTTAAAAAAAGAAAATCATTTTATAACCTACCAGTTTAAAAAATAAATTTTTAGTGTTAGATTTTTTATTCTAAATCAGATATGTTAACTTTTATTAGAATCGTTATATTTCATTAAAAAAATTCCATACAAATGGAAGTGCGGCAAGTAGAGAGAAGAGATTAATTAAAAGTCTTATGTGCTTACTTTCTCGAAGTAACAATATCATTAAGTTTGGTTACAAAATAATAATTTTCAACCACCTCGTGGAATAGCAACGTTTAGTAAGATATTAGGGCTTCGTGTCAGCAAATGGTAAATTCATTATATTTCCGGAATTATTTAAAAGCTGGTAGAAAAAGATCGAGGAAACTAAATTTTTTAACTAATTGCTAACAACGAAATGATAATTAATATCTATGGAACAACTGAATTCTTAAAATTGACGAGGAATTAAAGACTTTAGAATTAACGGTAACCATATAAAATAGCTATCACTAGTTTTTAAATTTTTCCAGACTGTGGTCACACTGTAATTGAATTAAAGCAAAATTTTAAAATAAACAGATTTTCTTTTTTTTTTTGAAAAAAAAAATCCTAAGCATTTGTTTATATGATCTCATATGTATCTGTTAAAATTACTTTAGTTTTGAGGTAGACGAAATTATCTGAATTTTAATTTATTGAAAAATACAATATCTTTGTCACCACAAGGAAATAGATTTACTGAAATTAGTGAGAATCCGTAGTAGTTGGAATCTCGTTGGATTTAAGCCAAAAATAGATCTCTGCTGCGCACAAAATTTTACTAAGAAAGGTCTTTAACACTAGTTTCACGGACGTTTCTTATATACCTATCTCTACAAACACGCGTCAATTTGACGCATGTACGAATACATATAACGGCACTAGCAGAGGTGCTAACGTGCGACAGCAAATATATATTTTAAAGTGGTAGTTTATCAATTGTGATTCTTGATTTAATAAATTCAATTTAATAGATTTTTATCCACCACTATTTCTAAATAATTCGCAGGCTTATATAATTCACCACTTTATATTTGATACATTTACTTAGTAGTTATTTACAGTTTTTTTTAATTACTTTGGTGTGCCTTGAGCAGTTGGTATTATGTACCATAAGAAAGAAAAAAATGGAAATATGAGAAATATATATTTATGAAATATTCTAGTATTTTATTTTTCAATACTCGAACTTGTGGGGGAATAAATTATCGACTATGTCAACCTTCATCTATCAAAAGGTACCCCATGATAGAATCAAGTTAACATGTCTTATATACTAGTGAATTGGTATTTATTATTTATAGTGGTAGTTACACCACATTACTCCCCTTCCAGAATTTTATCTGTGATAGAATTCGATGAACAGATACCAGTAGTTGATTAATGCTGTTTTATTTATTAACTTCAATTTTTGCTCATTATATATATATATTTTTTTTTTTCCAAGCATTTCGCTCGTTATTTTTTTTTATAGCTTTTTCGCTATTTTTTCCCATCATTTTTTTATAGCTTTTCGCTATTATTATTTTTTTTCTAGCATTTCGCTCATTATTATTTATTAACCGGGAGACTTTATTTACTTCACCGGATTTTTTTTTTTTTAGCATATCAACTGTTTAATGTGGATTCATCCATCAATATTGACAATTTCTTATCACGTCCGTAGGTCACCAATGTGGGGAAGTTTTAATCTTAGACTATGTTAACCTTCATCTATCAAAAGGTACCTCATGATAGATGAAGGTTAACATAGTCTAAGATTAAAACTTCCCCACAAACTAAGTAACTGAAGCCTTCAAAGTCTGACATCAATTGACATTCGGCGTTCATTCTTTCTATTATTGCTTATCGGCAACAGTTGTTTATCGCTTGTTTCATTTGAGATAACGATATCGGATAACGGATCGAAGTATTATTGGTACATTTCTATTTATTATGGATGTGATGCTTGCATGTTTACTCAAAATTTTGTCTAAATTACGATCGCGTCAATTTGACGCATATCTGTAGAGATAGGTATACAACAGAGAGAATTTCAATATTTCAACGCTTTTGAAGAAGATTGACTTCAATATATATTTACCTTGATCAACGGTTAAAAGTCATTACAAGAGATAAAATAAAATTTCAAGCGGATTTTGCAACTTTCCTTGCAAAACTCGAAATGCGTCAAAATGAAGCGTCTCGTAAACCTAGTGTTAATTATCTATAGTATGAAGAGCTGAGTGTATAAAGTGGATAAGTGACATTTTCAAATCGCTGTAATCAGGGTTAGAAGAAAAAAGTGCTATCCGGACCATTTTATTGTAATTTTAGTATAATATAATTTGAAATTAAAAAAAAAATTCAAGCATATTCAAAACTAATGCTGACTAGTTCTGTTAAAATTAAAATGGAAGTAAATTGAATCTTCCCTTAGTAATAAATATCGTGAAAATGTCACTTTCCTGCTTCATTCACTAAGCTCTTCCTCTAAGAAAAATCTTTACTAATGAGACCCAACGAAAGATAATTAGCAGAAAAATGGATAATGAGTAAAGTTGCTTCAAACACAAATAAACTTTATCCCGCCACTATGTTTTAAACAAAACGATTGATCATGCACAAAAAATTGCTTAAAAATGTATACTTACCAGAAAGCTTAAAAATGACAACTAGGATATAAAAATAAGAAGAATGTGTTTCAAACTGGCATTAAGATAACTAAACTGTTAGGTTTCTAATATTAGCCAGTCATAGATATTTGTGCGTTGCCTCGGGAACATGCTTATTGATATTCCCATGACGATATAAATTCCCATGTTCGTCAGTTTGTAGATCAATAGAATTCGGGCTCTTCATTTGTTTTGATTGCTGATATTTGTAGATTATTTTATGTTCGATTTTGATATTAACTGCATGCAAAAAATGCGCTAATCTAAAAAAAAAAAGTTAAAACTAAATTAGAGTTTTTACTTTAATGTCTTGAGACCAATCTTTCGTTTTTTTAAGCAACGTTTGGACTAATTTTATCATTTATTTTTATTGTTACGTCCACCTTTTAATTTTTCATTCATTTTTGTTGCATTCGAAAAGCAATTGTCTTTGTAGTAATGTGATTGTTTTTATCCCCTTTGGTCGAAAATTTTAATTATGATGAAAAATTATGGGTAATGCTATTGGAGAGAGGTTGTAAATATCTGCACAGTAATATAGCACCTATGTCTTGTCGCTTTTGTATCAAGATTTATAGATAAACAGCGAGAAATATTCCAAAATATGTTCAGATTACTGAAATTAAAATGCATAATTTATTTATTATTAATTGAAAATTAGTTATGGAGTTTTAAAATATTTCATTTAAATGAAATTCATAAAATAATTTTTTTCAGTCTGATGAGTTTTTTCAACCAAAAAAAAAACAAACATATTTTAAGACTAAATCAAAGAAAATTGCGGACATTGCATAAGACATTGCGTCAATTTAAATACTTTCATTTGTACTTTACTCATGTTATTGTTTGATTTGGTATACTTTAAATTGGCTTGAATAGAGATACTTATTGTAACTCAATTCAAAACTTACTTACTCGTAACCTTCCTGTGTGTAAATGAACCGAATTTTTATTTTTTTAATAATTATTTTCAACATGCTATTACTATTTGTATATACACCGAAGAGATATTACATTATGACCACACTGCTAATAGCAAGTAGGACCACCTTTAGCCCTCAAAACTGCTAGCAGCCACCGTGGCATTGATTCCACAAGGTGCTGATAGGTAGTCTGAGGTATCTGGTACCAAGCGCTCACCAACTGGTCCTGCAATTCCCTTACATTGCGAGAGGGTAGCGTGGCAGCACAAATTCGGTTTTGCAAGTAGGACCACAAATGCTCTATTGGATTAAGGTCAGGTGAATTTGGGGGTCAGGACATGAATTAAAAGTCACTGGAATGTTCCTCGAACCAATCCATGACGATTCGACCCTTATGACATGGTGCATTATCCTGTTGGTAAACATCATCCCCAGCAGGAAAAACTGTTGCCATGAATGGGTGAACCTGGTCTGCAACTATGTTCAAGAAGCTTACAGACGTCATGGATTGTTCTATGAGGATTATGGGTCCTAATGTGCCACATGAAAACATTGTTTCTGGGTGAGAAATCTTGAAAACCTGGGCGAGCCAACATGGAGAGTGGTCATAATGTAATGGCTCTTCGGTGTATGTTCTTTGTGTTGGAATTTAAAAGGGATTTTACTCCTTTAGTTTAAAATAAGTTTTAATGTTGCAAATAAAATATATACATACATTATGATGAAATTCAAAGATATATACAAGTGAGCATCAATGACACAAAATGCGAAGGATTTTGCTTTTCTATTTAGTCCAGTTTCGAATAATCAGGTGTTCAGTTTCAAACGTGTATTGTACACTTTCTTCTAAAAATAAGTCAAATGTGAATCGTATGCATATTCTATCAAAAACAATCATTTCCCAATTTTATATAATTTGTTACTGCTAAATTTAAAAAAAAAATATTTTCAGAAGAAAAGAAACAAATAATTAAGTTGTTTAGGTATTATATTAGGTATATATATACAATTGTATACGAAAACAACAGCTAATACACTGATTTTACATATCTTATCAAAGCACAATAAATTTTAATTTTTTTAATGTTTACAATTAATTCTATACTATTCCTCTGAAATTGTAAGATAAAACTGATATTTTTTTATGCTGAAATATTAAAGCGAAAACAATCTGGTTCTACTCAGAAGCAAATTAGTTTTAATATTTTATGTAGTTTTGATCAAAATAAAGAGTTTTTATATTGGAAACAATCATGCACCTTGGTTCTTTTCTAAAAAGCTAAAAGAAAAAATTCTCTCAAATTCCAGTGTTTGTGCAATATTTTTTTCTTTCCAAATTTTAAAATTTTTAAAAATGAGCTAAACTTAAAAACAAAAGTGTGACATACTACGCTCAAACTGGAAAAACATTGTCTAGTTGATAAATTAAAATGTTTGGCGCTTTTGCCTTTTCATGAATGAAACAATAGAAGGATCATGAATCTGTTTCAAGTACTTGCTTGACATAGAAAATGGCTAAATTAGCTAAGACAACAACTTAATCTCGATTTACGGTATACCATTATTTTTATGAATAATTTGAAAGAAGTATTTTTTTGTGCGTGTCTATGAAATAGATAGTTGCCATTTACGAATTTTATGAAAAAATTTCCTTGTGGCTACTTTAATAGTTCAATAATGAAATTTAATTATTTTTGCAGATTTCTTTTGTAATTTCGTAAAGTCCTCAATTAAAAAAATACACAAAAAGAAAAAAAAAATATTGCATTTCTACAAATACTTGATCTTACCGGATTCGGATGTGAGAATTTCAAATCTGTATATCTGGAATTGCAATTTTAGTTAGTTTATTATTATTTTTTTTGATCTAAATGTACAAGTTTAGAAAGAACATATAGGTTTATAAGCATAAACACTTGCATACCTGCCAACTTTTGCGCATTTGGCGTAAAATTTTATTTCTATATTTAAAGTGGTAGTAAAATGTATGTTTTCTATATATTCCTTGCATTTATAAACTTAATTTATAATTTTTTTGACCACCACTATTTTAAAAAAATTTAAACATATATATTGATATAAAATACACCCGTGTTTATCCAGATAAGCTTTATCTAAAGTCAGCATATGTTTCTGCCTAGAATTGTAATTTAAGTTCGAATTTTCTCCCACTGGGGAAAACCATTGAAAGGATTAAAAGTTGGCAGGTATGCACTTGTCTGTTCTTTTGAAAATAGCACTTAAGACAAAAAAAAAACAAACAAACAACACGTGATATTAATTTATCGCACCATAAAGAGAAATGTATTCTTGCCTTCTTTCTACCAGGCCCTACGTAACAGAGAAGTGTGGAGAAAAAGTAGGCAGTCGAGTGAGTTTTAAAAAATCCTGGTTCGAACTTTAGTATTAAATTGTATAAAAACTGTATCTTGCACAGAGAAACCAATTGCAGATTTGATATCAGCAATGAGAAAATATCTAAAATGTGTTAAAAATATCTCATGCAACAGAAAACAAAACAAATTTTTTCCCCAGTGTTAAAAACCAGTTATTTTATGTATATGTTAGACTTATTTACTCGGTGTCTATTTACCTACATTATTTTACATCACATTTATAAAACCAATAATCAAATAGTAAAACCAATGTTGTTTTGTTAATAATATTATTAGAAACAAAATGTGTATGAATTTTAAAAGTTTGAAGGAAGTGAAATCGCTTTTTCTTATAAATAATGTTGAGCATAATTGTCACTATTGTATGTAGGTGGCGCATAAAGTGCTGTTGCTAAAGTAGATGATGCGTTGTCTGTTGAATGAAAAGTATCCATTGTTTTCAGGATTCGTGACATAGGAGTCGTGGATTCTCGAGATGGTGATATTTGATCGTAAATTTCTCTAGTACTTGTGGATGTCACTTCCTTAGTTTTGAATGATGGAACGGATTCTGAAAAAATAAATAAATAAATAAATAAATGTTAAAAATCACTTTTGTATGTTCTTTTTTGTTCATTCAAATATATTTATTAAGTTTTATACAACGTGAACATACATGGCATGTGCAAAAGTATGGAAACACTTCTATTCCAACTCTATGTAAAGAATCTTTCTTTAACGTGCAACTGTTTTGAGACAAAATATATGACTAAACAGTTTGAAAAGTTCGAAAGATCATGCTTGAATTTTTTTAGAAATGGTGTTATTTTCGCCCTTACAAAATTTGGATCGACCAAAAAGAGATCTTTAGTTTCAATATCAGCAATTTTGAACTGTTATGGTATCCTTTTCACTCATGCAAAATTTGGATCTGCCAAAATGAGCATTGGATATCAACTACTTCTTTTTTAGTTTTAATANAGGAGTCGTGGATTCTCGAGATGGTGATATTTGATCGTAAATTTCTCTAGTACTTGTAGATGTCACTTCCTTAGTTTTGAATGATGGAACGGATTCTGAAAATATAAATAAAAAGTTACTAAGAATCACTTTAGTATGTTCTTTTCTGTACATTCAATAACATTTATTAATTAAGATTTATACAGCGTGAACATACATGGCATGTGCAAAATTATGGAAACACTTCTATTCCAACTCTATGTAAAGAATCTTTCTTTAACGAGCAACTGTCTTGAGACAAAATATATGACAAAACAGTTTGCACAGTTCGAAAGATCATGCTTGAATTTTTTTAGAAATTGTGCCATTTTCACTCTTACAAAATTTGGATCTGACAAAATGAGCGTTGGAAGTCAGTTTACTTCTTCTTTAGTTTTAATATCAGCAATTTCGAACTGTTATGGTATTATTTTCACCCATACAAATTTGGATCTGCCAAAATGAGCGTTGGAAGTCAACTACTTCTTTTTTAGTTTTAATATCACCAAACTGTTATGGCATAATTTTCACTCATGCAAAGTTTGGAGCTACCGAAATAAGCGTTGGAAGTCAATTACATCCTTTTTAGTTTTAATATGAGCAATTTTGAACTGTTATGGTATCATTTTCATTCATGCAAAAAATTAGGAGCTATCAAAATTAGCATTGGAAGTCAACTACATCTTTTTTAGTTTTAATATCAGTAATTTTGAAGTATTATGGTGTCATTTTCACCCATACAAAATTTGGATCTGCCAAAATGAGCATTGGAAGTCAATTACATCTTTTTTAGTTTTAATATCAGCAATTTTGAAGTATTATGGTGTCATTTTCACCCATGCAAAATTTGGAGCAGCCAAACTAAGCGCTGGAAGTCTATTACTTCTTTTTTAATATCAGCAATTTTCTACTGCAATAGAATATATACAGAAATATTTATATAAGAATGCTTTTTAATTATAGTGATATTGAATCAGGAAATAAGCTTTTAACTTTACACGCTCATTGCGGTCGGTGAAAACTTTGGATGGTTAAAAAGAAGACAATTTCTAAAAGCTTCAAGCATGATTTTTCAAATCGTTCTAACAGTTTTACTGTGCAAAACCTTCCGAAACATTTGTTTATAAAAGAAATATTGTTTACATAGAGTTAGTATCGAAGTGTTTCTGTAATTTTGTCCAACCCCTATAGCTTTGAAAAAAGTTAATGTTTGCCAAATTTTAACACCTGCTATAACTAGGCTGCACATACAGTTAGTCCAAATGCCCAGATGTTTTATACAGTTTAGTTCATTCGCCGTAAGATTTTAATTTTAAAAAAAAAATCTCCAGCTCAAAATCTCAATTGAAATGGCATTTTCTTCTGCCGAGAAAAGTTTTTTGAAAAGAGTTAAAGTTGGAAGGTTTGTAATCGGGAATGTTCTTCAAACTTGACAAAAGCTTTATCGAAGCTTTTGTGTTAAAAATGTCGGTTTCAACTTAATATCACAGGAAAAAATTTACAGCCTCTGACATCGCAGGGTAACGAACTTTCGTTCTGATACATATTATACTGGTATTCAATGTATTTTTTTAAATGTTGGTTGAGAACTTTAATTCCTTTATGCTGTAATTCCATTTTAAAATGATTGCCAATAAAAAAGGCTTTAAGCTTCAGCAGTTTTCCAACGAATTCGAGAATATTAATCAATGTCGGATTTCTGTGTTTGTTTAAAAGAAATCAACCCAACTTATTGCTTTAATACTTCTGTTCTTATTTTCACACTCATAAATCAATAGACCATGAAGGTTTGTTTCTGCTGCATTTGTTATCACCTTCGGTAAAATCCTCAAAGTGATTGTAGTTTGTAAGCGATTATTGCTTTTGGTTTGCATGACTAGTTTTCGGAATATCTCAGAAGGTTGCTTTTCCTTAATGTTAATTATAGGGAAAGTTTTATGTTTAACATTTCTTTCGAGAAAAACGTTAAAATTAGCCTTTGCGCAAGTTACGGACTAGTACTGGATACTTACTTATATCACTTTAACCTTTCAAGCTTTATTTTTAATTAAAAGTAAGAGATTAATATTGAGAAAATGTTTATAAAAATATTCAAATCATAAAATACTTCGAAATAATAATTTTTTCCCCAAGCAGATTTGACTTTACATTTCAATCTAAATCTAAATCAAAGAAATGGAAATATTTATATCACAAAAGCATAAATCTAGTTGATTAACTTTTCATTTTTGATGTTTCTGAAAATGCGCGTTTAAGAACATAGACATACTTACCTTGAAATGCGTGTTTTAAAAAACAGATTATATATTAAAACGCGTGTTTAAATTAATCGGAATTACTTAAAATGCATGTCTGAAAAATGTGTGTTTGAAAAATGCACAGTTGAAAATGCATGCTTGCCTACTTTTCCGAATTTTCCAGAAGAATTTATCGTTTGATATATGTGTGGGTCAAATTTATTTATTCACACTTTATTCTTGCTTGAATAAATATAATTTAAAATGATTTTGACTACCAGTAGATTTCGCAATAGACTATCAGTAAAGCCTGATTTCCCTAAAACTGGAATAAATCTTTTTAGAAAAGTTAACAGGTATGAAATAGTATATTTTTCATTCCATTAATTCGCTACCATCTTTTCGCCAAATAGAATTTATCGCCAACCAATGTTTCGAACTCTTCATGGCATAAGCCATACCCTCCAACTGCTACGGAATTTCCGTAGTTTCAGAAATCTTCTTTTCAGACGGTAGCAAAATTAACGTCTTAATAATTAAAAAAAATTAATTTTAGCGTAACTTGTCCACTATTACTTATAAGAGTGCAGACCATATGGCTAGATTCTTAAGTTCTGATAAAAGTTTTATGAGAGATCCATTTGCTTTAAAAATTTCTACTTTGGTTCGCTACCACTAGAAAGAATTATTTTCAAAATCTTCATAAGTTGGAGGGTATGGCATAAGCAAACAAATTGATACTATAATGAAAATTATCTAAACAATTTGATAAACCTTTGGGAGACCTGAAAATTAACATTTAAGTTTCAAAGTTAGTGTTAAGAAAATTTAGTTCCAATGAAATTTATATCCAAAAATTTGAAATAACAGCTACTTTAGAATCAGAAATATTCTACTTAATTTCAAAATCAGTTTTTTTCCAAAAAATTAAGGATTTAATCCTAGAATACGTTGCACAAGGATTTTGATGAAATTTTTTTTTTTTTTGCAATTTAATTAACTACATTCATTCTGGTTGTATTTCTTTGCTTAATGATGGCACAGATTTTTTTTAAATTGAATTTCTGTTTTTTTGCAGCGAAATAAATAAAAACAATTTAAATTAAAACATTTCATTTTGCTGATAAACTAAAACAACTACGAACGACAGTTATCCCAGCCATCGTGTTTCTATTTATATTTGTGGTAGAACTTTAAGATTAGCGGTCTATGTGGTGGCTGTGCATTACCTAAAGCCATGGCTGCCAACTATCAACGCTCTTTGGAAAAGTTTCCTTTAGTGGTAGCCAAGTTTACACTTTAAGTAGTATTATTCTTTTCGTAAATTTGATTTAAAATTATTTTCTGCACATACTACATGTAAATTATTCAAAAGTTTATATGAAACTCCACTTTGTTCCATATCTCGCTCGGAGAGTGCTTTGAAAATATATGCAAAATTACCAAAAATTCTGTCAGATCTTGTTTTTAATTTTCCACCATGCTATAAAATATTTTTCAAAACGTGTAGTATTTGGTTGACCTGCTAAACGGTCAAGAAAAATTGTTACAACTAGTAACAGATATGAAAATTGCATGCTATCTGCTAAAGAGTGCCGTTTTGAGTGAAGACGAAGCCTTTGAAAAAGGGCCTTAAAAACTATTTTAAATATTTTGTTTATTTTATTTACTTTTTAATCACTATGCGAACCATCTTATTGCAGGGATGCTAGCCGCCGAGCTTTCTACATAAGATTTTATAAAAATGGTAAATAAAGTTTCAAAAACTAATAGAAATTTATTTTCTTTTGCTAGTGTTTACAATGGCTCGCCACAGAGTCGCGATTGCTCAGGGGATAGAACGTTCACCTTCCAATGAGGTGAACCGGGGTTCGATCCCTGTGATGGCTGGTCGATACGAATTCCGCATCCGGCTTGCACAGACCACAGTGCTGACGTGAGATATCCTCAGTGGTAGACGGATCATGGGTTAGAGTCCATGGTTAACCTGACGAAAACGATGCCGTCAGGTTATGCCATGTAACGCAAATGCGGGTTAGTTCCGTCGAAAAGTCCTCCACGAAGGCGAATTTCTCCCAATATTTGATCTAGGAGTTCCCTTGTCTTCTGGATTAGGTTCAAAATCGCAAGGCTACGGAGTAGCCTTGTAATTTTGGTAAACATTAGTAGTCGTAGCCTACGGTAAACATTAGTAGTCGTAAACCCAAAAATTGGGTCGGCAGTTCAACGACGGTTATAAAATGACGTTAAATATAAAATGGCTCGCCACGAGAGAGAAAGATCAAAGTGGCGTCTTATTTAAACTTTTGAATTATTGTACATAGACTCGGGTAAAATAATTTTTGATCAATGTTTCTAAACCAATTACACAGGGGTACGAATTTCTTGTTGCATTTATAAAATTTCTTATACTTAATTTGGGTGTGGGGATTACAAATCTGAAATTAGTTATGCTCCGAAAACTACAGATGTTTATCAAAATTTCAGTTTTAATTCAGTCTATTTTTTTGCCCGAATCTGCAAGTTTATAAAGAACGAATAGGTTTGCACAGTTACATAAAAACTTGCCTGCTCCTTTGTAAATAACACTTAAGACAAAGCACATATGACCTTAACGTATCGCATCACAAACTGAAATGTTGTATCGCCTTCTTCCTACCACTCCCTAGGTAGCAGAGAAGTGGGGACATTTAGGAAACTTAAAAAATTCTGGTGAGGAATATATTATTAAATTGCATAAAAACTGTAACTTAGAGAACGAGAGAAACCGATTGCCGATTTGATTGAAGATCCATTCAAAAATCTCATTAGACTGAGAAATCATACATTAAAATATAAATTTCGCTACCACAAGAAAAATCTTTTCCGAGAAGAGATGTCAGTTGACGTCCCTGTAATAGTTTAAATATGTTCATCTGGCAAGAAAATGTTATCTATGCCCTTTCACTTTTTGTTTCCTTAAATGAGCATTATACTAAAATTTTAATTACCTGATGGTGTCTCTGGTGCTAGCAGCGAAAAATCATTTAGTATTTCAAAACCTGCAACACATAAAAATGCAAATTGTTAAAATTCTAAAAAAGAAAAATGCTAAGATATCGAAACAAGGATGATTTGAGTGTTTTGGCTTCTTGCATACGCGATAAAAAGGGCGATGAAAATCCTTCTTAAAATTTTTTGTCCAAACACCAGAGGGAAAGAGAAGAAGAGGAAGAGCTAAAAGAAGATGATTAGATAAAGAAGAGAAGTGATTAAAGGACTTGAGAGTTAACACGTGGAGAAATATAGCATTGAACAGATCTAGATGGGGTAGACTGACTGAGACAGCCTTATACGGTAACTGGCTGTTGTGCAGAGAAGATATATATATATCTATATATATATATGTGTGTGTGTGTGTGTGTGTGTGTGTATTAGGAGAAGTAAATATATATATTAAGAGAAGTGTAGTAAATCGCCATACTATTATTGATGTACAGAATGCTTGGTTAATTTTGGTAACAAGTACTAACTGAAATAAAGTAATACACTATGCTTTAAAAAGCATAATTAATGAAGAAGTGACAATAATTAATTTATGAGAAAAGCAAAAATTTGCCATACTATTTTTGACGCAAATGACGCTTAATTAATTTCGGTAGTAGGCACTATAACTGAAATAAAAAATAAAAAAAATTATCTACTCAATATCAAAATTAATGAAGAAATGGGGCTAATTCGTTTAGGTGAAAAACTAAAAAAAGTCTCCATACTATTTTTGACACCAATCATGCTTAATTAATTTTAGTAATTGATACTGATTAAAGTAAAACTTTAAGCTATGTAATAAGAAATAAAATTAATGGAGCAACAACACTAATTCATTCAAGAGGAACATAAAAATCGCCATGCTATTATTAACGCTAATAGTGCTTTATTAATTTCTGTAATAGGCACTTTTGGTATTATGGTACCAAACATACTAATGTAGGTAGAATTAGTACTCGATTTGGTACCAATTAAAACTGTGTTAATACTTTGCAATATTAATTTAGATAATTAGGATGGAGGGGTTTTACGGGTTTTTGAAAGCAGAGATGCCATCTGCTCCGGACCATCACCTCCTACATCAAAAAGCCTCCACACGGATTTTTATAAGTAGTCCGCGCAGACTATTTAAAAAGTGAATCAGTTGTGCGCATGAACCCAAAACCTTTTAAAAAATTAATTGAGAGAAATTCATCATATATATTTGAGAATTGAATCTAGTGGTTGACAAATGAATAAGGCAAACCAATAATATTCAAAAATAAAACAAATTTTTAGTCATAGCTACCACTTTCTTATTTTAACTAGATTTTGTATTAAGTAACTCGTTCGGAAAATGGATATCTTTCACAATGGTCTGATCGGACTACCTATAAAAAACCGTGTGGAGGCTTTCAGTTATAGGAGGCGTTGTCCCGGACACGCCAAAGTAGTTTTAAAAAAAAAACGTTAAGTAACTATAGTAAATTTTGCAAATATTTGACTACTTTTGCTTTTTTTTAAAAAAGGTATAGCATGACATAAATACTATAAAGTGTAAATTGAATTTATTAAACCAAGAATCACAATTAATAAACTACCACTTTAAAATATATATTTGCTGTCCGGAGCAGGTTGACATCTATGTGAAAGGAGTAAGTTCCAGAAAAAATCACTTAATTGTGGTAAATTTTGACAATCACGAGTACAATATTCTAAAAGATACTCAATACAGTTAATCGTTATTTTTAATATATGAATTAGTAAAAACGAGCTTGCTTATGCTAATAACGTAGATTCACCGTCAAGAACAAAAAAAAAATGAAATTATTTTAGCTTTATTAATTGTGTTATTATATGTCTCAATTTTGTGCAGAATTTCGAAATACTTTTAAGTACTGATTTACTAGTAGTTTGATTCAAGATTAGTCTCTCTCAAACCGTACGGAGAATACTTATTCAGCTAGTATTTAAATTAAGGCAACCATTTGAACCAATTATTTAACAAATTCTGCTTATCTTTCTAAAATGCTATTTTCTTTTATAGGAAAAAAATAGTGGTAAATTAAGTTTTTTATTATTAGGATTTATTTTGTAAAAATAAGAGAGTTCTGCCTACCGTACTTTATTATTTATATAATTTTCCTTGTTTTTATCTAAAGTCAAAATATTGTGCCTTTTTTAAAGTTGAAGTGGTAGGTTAAGCTTGGTATGAATAAATATGAAGTAAATTTTTTTTTATTTAGATGTTTTTTATGCATAGAACACTTTTTGTGGCTAGGCATTATATGGGCTTGCTTATTTGAATGTAACATAATAATTAACAACTAAAATAGTCGAATTAAGAAACGTTAAAATTACATAATAATCAAAAAATTCATTTAGGACTATTTAGTTACCTTAATTCAAATAGCCGTAGATTTATCATATTATTTGGATCACTCATTAAAAATGTCAGAGCTCTTAGCTATTAATTGTAAATGCAATATTGCAATACCATTCAATGCAATTTCAATGCAATATTGGCAATTGCTGAACTGCCAAATTTCTTGTTTCGCTGAATGAAATTTTCTTTTTCTTTTTGAAGCGACAAACTGATTTTTTTTTATTTTTAAAGTTGACTTTTTATTTTGAAGAGAGTTTTGAATAAAATGCATTTGTTGATATTTCTGTCTTTGTTTAATAAAATTGATTACTAACGATTTTGAATCCCCTCTATATAAAAATAACTTGAATAAATATGTAAAGTCTTAACAATTTTCGTTAAAATATTTAGTGTTTGCGTAATCAAAACAATTGCTGTCTAAACTTGGATGGTTGTTATCGCATGCCAAAAGCAATGTGGGTGCTCTTCCGTAGGCGCCATCAATGGCCAAGATATAAACTTACCACACACATAAGTCTCATCCCGTTTATATGGCGGAAGCATTTATACATCCATTAATTCATCCACAGAGCGTAATTTTGACCTAAACCAGAGAATGATCAATCTCCAACTCAGTACCCCCATAAGTATGATTTCTTATGGGAGCATAGAGGACTTTATGACCCGACAACTTTAACGTACACCAGNATTTTAACACCTGCTATAACTAGGCTGCACATACAGTTAGTCCAAATGCCCAGATGTTTTATACAGTTTAGTTCATTCGCCGTAAGATTTTAATTTTAAAAAAAAAATCTCCAGCTCAAAATCTCAATTGAAATGGCATTTTCTTCTGCCGAGAAAAGTTTTTTGAAAAGAGTTAAAGTTGGAAGGTTTGTAATCGGGAATGTTCTTCAAACTTGACAAAAGCTTTATCGAAGCTTTTGTGTTAAAAATGTCGGTTTCAACTTAATATCACAGGAAAAAATTTACAGCCTCTGACATCGCAGGGTAACGAACTTTCGTTCTGATACATATTATACTGGTATTCAATGTATTTTTTTAAATGTTGGTTGAGAACTTTAATTCCTTTATGCTGTAATTCCATTTTAAAATGATTGCCAATAAAAAAGGCTTTAAGCTTCAGCAGTTTTCCAACGAATTCGAGAATATTAATCAATGTCGGATTTCTGTGTTTGTTTAAAAGAAATCAACCCAACTTATTGCTTTAATACTTCTGTTCTTATTTTCACACTCATAAATCAATAGACCATGAAGGTTTGTTTCTGCTGCATTTGTTATCACCTTCGGTAAAATCCTCAAAGTGATTGTAGTTTGTAAGCGATTATTGCTTTTGGTTTGCATGACTAGTTTTCGGAATATCTCAGAAGGTTGCTTTTCCTTAATGTTAATTATAGGGAAAGTTTTATGTTTAACATTTCTTTCGAGAAAAACGTTAAAATTAGCCTTTGCGCAAGTTACGGACTAGTACTGGATACTTACTTATATCACTTTAACCTTTCAAGCTTTATTTTTAATTAAAAGTAAGAGATTAATATTGAGAAAATGTTTATAAAAATATTCAAATCATAAAATACTTCGAAATAATAATTTTTTCCCCAAGCAGATTTGACTTTACATTTCAATCTAAATCTAAATCAAAGAAATGGAAATATTTATATCACAAAAGCATAAATCTAGTTGATTAACTTTTCATTTTTGATGTTTCTGAAAATGCGCGTTTAAGAACATAGACATACTTACCTTGAAATGCGTGTTTTAAAAAACAGATTATATATTAAAACGCGTGTTTAAATTAATCGGAATTACTTAAAATGCATGTCTGAAAAATGTGTGTTTGAAAAATGCACAGTTGAAAATGCATGCTTGCCTACTTTTCCGAATTTTCCAGAAGAATTTATCGTTTGATATATGTGTGGGTCAAATTTATTTATTCACACTTTATTCTTGCTTGAATAAATATAATTTAAAATGATTTTGACTACTAGTAGATTTCGATAATTTAAACATATATTAAGCCAGCTTGTTTACCAAAACTGCTTTTAAATTGTCTAAAGCTCAACAACTATATTGAGCCTCCACACGGTCTTTCATAAGAAGTCCGTGCAGACTGTTTAAAAAGTGTACCAGTTGTGCGCATGAACCCAAAACCTTTTATAAAAGTAATTCAGAGAAATTTATTTTATATATTTGAGAATTGAATCTGTAGTGGTTGACAAGTGAATAAGGCAAACCAGTAATATTCATAAATAAAATAAATTTTTAGTCATATATTTTCTACCACTTTCTTATTTTAACTATATTCTGTATTAAAGGACTCGTTCAGTAAGTGAATATACTTTACAGTGGTCTGATCGGACTACCTATGAAAAACCGTGTGGAGGCTTTCAGTTACAGGAGGCGTTGATTGAGCTCACAATAATCTGAATTGCATTATCGTTACCCGACCGCTAGAATAAAACTTTTCAGTAAAGTTAACAGGTATGAAAATTATATATTTCATTCCATGAATTCACTACCATCTTTTCGCCAAATAGCATTTATCGCCAACCAATGTTTCGAACTTTTCATGGCATAAGCAAACAAACTGATACTAAAATGAAAATTATCTAAACAATTTGGTAAACCTTTGGGAAACCTGAAAATTAATTTTAAGTTTCAAAGTTAGTGTTACGAAAATTTAGTACCAATGAAATTTATATCCAAAAATTTGAAATAACAGCTTCTTTAGAATCATAGAAATATTCTACTTCATTTTAAAATCAGTTTTTCTTCCAAAACAATTAAGGGTTTAATCATAGAATACATTGCATAAGGATTTTGATGATTTTTTTTGCAATTTAATTAACTACATTCATTCTGATTGTATTTCTTTGTTTAATGTATTATTAGCACAGATTTTTTTAAAATTGAATTTCTGTTTTTTTGCAGCGAAATAAATAAAAACAATTCAAATTCATTAATTTCATTTTGCTGATAAACTAAAACAACTAGCAACGACAGTAATCCCAGCCATCATGTTTCTTTTTATATTTGTGGTAGAACTTTAAGGTTAGCGGTCTATGTGGAGGCTTTTCCAAAAGGCGCATTACCTACCATGGCTGCCAACTGTCAACGCCGTTTGGAAAAGTTTCTTTTAGTGGTAGCCATGTTTACACTTTAATGTATATTCTTCTTTTTGTAAATTTGATTTAAAATTATTTTCGACACAACATGTAAGTCATTGCAAAGGGATAGGGAACTGCCCTTGCATCAGAAAGGTTCTGGGTTCGAATCCCGGGCAAGGCATGGATGTTCCTTACTTCTCAGTACTATTCGTCCTTACTGTGGGAGCAACGTTGGCCCACCTAATGTGGTCCCCCTGAAAGAGTGGCCAACAAATCTGCCCTTCAGATGCCTGTATGATCTAGGTCATTCCTCAGGTGGGCATTGGAAAAAAATATAAAAGGCCACTTTGTTCCATCGCTCGCGCGGAGAGTGCTTTGAAAATATTGACAAAATTACCAAAAAAATCTGTCAGATCTTGCTTTTAATTTTCTACAACGCTATACAACATTTTGCAAAACGCGTAGTATTTTGCTAAACGGTCAAGAAAAACTGTTGCAACTAGCAACAGACATGAAAATTGCATGCTATTTACTAAAGAGTGCCAGTTTGAGTGAAGAAGAAACCTTTGATAACCATAAGATTTTATAAAAATGGTAAGTAAAGTTTCAAAAACTAAAACTAATAGAAATTTATTTACTTTTGCTAGTGTTTACAATGGCTCGCCAAAGAGTCGCGATTGCTCAGGGGATAGAACGTTCGCCTTCCTTTGAGGTGAACCGTGGTTCTATCCCTGTGATGGCTGGTCGATACGAATTCCGCATCCGGCTTGCACAGACCACAGTGCTGATGTGAGATATCCTCAGTGGTAGACGGATCATGGGTTAGAGTCCATGGTTAACCTGACGGCATCCTTGCCGTCAGGTTAACCATGGAAGGTTCTTGTGGTCTCCCTCTCCATGTAACGCAAATGCGGGTTAGTTCCATCAAAAAGTCCTCCACGAAGGCAAATTTCTCCCAATATTTGATGCAGGAGTTCCCTTGTCTTCTGGATTAGGTTCAAAATTACAAGGCTACGGAGTTGAACATTAGTGGTCGTAAACCCAAAAATTGGGTCGGCAGTTCAACGACGGTTATAAAATAAAATAAAATATAAAATGGCTCGCCACGAGAGAGAAAGATTAAAGTGGCGTCTTATTTAAACTTTTGAATTATTGTACTTTACTCGGGCAAAATAATTTTTGATCAATGTTTCTAAGCACTGGGATATGAATTTCTTGTGGCATTTATAAAATTACTTATACTTAATTTGGGTGTTGGGATTTCAAATCTGAAATTAGTTATGCTCCGAAAGCTACAGATGTTTATCAAAGTCAGTCTATTTCAGACTATTTTTTTTTGCCTGAATCTGCAAGTTTATAAAGAAGGAATAGGTTTGCACAGATACAAAAAAACTTGTCAGCTCCTTTGTAAATAACACTTAAGACAAAGAACATGTGACCTTAACGTATCGCATCACAAACTGAAATATTGTATCGCCTTCTTCATTCCACTCCCTAGGTAGCAGAGAAGTGGGGACATTTAGGAAACTTAAAAAATTCTGGTGAGGAATATATTATTAAATTGCATAAAAACTGTAACTTAGAGAACGAGAGAAACCGATTGCCGATTTGATTGAAGATCCGTTCAAAAATCTCATTAGACTGAAAAATCATACATTAAAATATAAATTTTGCTGCCACAAGAGAAATCTTTTCCAAGTAGCGGAGTGAGTTGACATCTCTGTTATAGTTTAAATATGTTCATCTGGCAAGAAAATGTTATCTATGCACTTTAACTTTTTGTTACTTTAAATTAGCATTATACTAAAATTTTAATTACCTGATGGTGTCTCTGGTGCTAGCAGTGAAAAATCATTTAGTATTTCAAAACCTACAACACATAAAAATGCAAATTGTTAAAATTCTAAAAAAGAAAAATGCTAAGATATCGAAACAAGGATGATTTGAGTGTTTTGGCTTCTTGCATACGCGATAAAAAGGGCGATGAAAATCCTTCTTAAAATTTTTTGTCCAAACACCAGAGGGAAAGAGAAGAAGANCAAGGGAAAAATACAGAACAATGAAAAAAAAAACCGCAAAAAAAAATCCGAAAAAAAGACAAAAAATTTTAAAATTTCTTAGAAAAATCCGGAAAATAAGAGATATAATCTCTTCATCATCTCACACGATTATATCCGCAAAAAAGAGTGCTTTCTAATATTGTATCAATATAGCCGAAGCAAAATATATTTATACAATAGTGTGAGGAGCACTCAAAAAATTTACAAAAAAATAACACCAAATAAAATAGAACACAATAAGTAAAAATATAATGTAAAAACATAAAATAAAATATAAAGAAAAAACAGAATAAAACATGAAAAGAAATATATAAAGCGAGTAGCGAATTCAAATGAACTTACATGAACGGGAAATTGTTCAAGAATGATTTAAAATATATTCGTAACAAGATTGCCAGATTTCAAAAAATGAAAATAAAAGCTCAAATTGAGCTAAAAGCGCAACTAGAGGAGTTTTGTACTAAAGTGCGTTCTTACTGCATTACTGAAGTGCGTTTGATTTGTTAGTCACCAAGGATGGGCCCGAAAATGGATGTGCGCAAGGTAATATTATACTGGATAATTTAAAGAAGTTGACAGTAAATAGTTTTAGAAAATAAATATTTATTTAAGAAGAAAAAATAGAAAATAGAAAGGAGAAATAAACATGAATTGCCTATTTTGCACATAATTTTAGCCACGGATTTGACCGAAATGGATTTGCACGGGGAAAAATTATACAAATTAACAAAGAAATTTTTTAGTAAATAATTTTATTCATGGATTTGCCCGAATCTTTGTTAATTTATATAATTTAAAAGATAGAGCCAATGATGTTTGCTTGCTTATAGCTCTCAGTATTAAAAAAAAATGATTTTGTTGTCCGTTCATAGATTTTTAATTATTTTTCATTCATAGATATTTGATTATTGTCAGATAAACTCAATGATTAATATGAACGTGGTAACTAGGCGGACTATGTCACCAAATTAGTATTCCTTAAGTAATATAAAACGACGTGTTTATTATATATATAAATATCGATATTATAATTATTTAAGCGTATTTCTATAAAAATAAATAGTTTAAAATGAATGGTATTCAGGAAGCAAAATTACTAAAAAGAAAAAATAGTTCTAAATTGTTTAGTAGAACAGAAAAAAATCGTCAAACTATTATTAAGGCCAATAATGCTTGATTAATTTTAGTAAAGTGGACTAATTTTAATTAAAAAAAAAGCTATGAACTGAAGAGAACAATTAATAGAGAAATTATACTGAATCATTAAGAGAAGTGTAGTAAATCGTCATACTATTATTGATGTATAGGATGCTTAATTAATATTGGTAACAAGTACTAACTGAAATAAAATAATAAACTATGCTCTAAAAAGCATAATTAATGAAGAAACAGGCAATAATTAATTTATGAGAAAAGTAAAAATTTATGAGTGACGCTTAATTAATTTCGGTAGTAGGCACTATAATTGAAATAAAAAAAAAAACTATCTACTCAATATCGAAATTAATGAAGAAATGGAGCTAATTCGTTTAGGAGAAAAGTTAAAAAAAGTCTCCATACATGACACCAATCATGCTTAGTTAATTTTAGTAAGTGGTACTGAAGCTATGTACTAAAAAGTAAAATTAATGAAGAAATGGCACTAATTCATTCAAGAGGAACATAAAAATCGCCATGCTATTATTGACGTCAATGGTGCTTTATTAATTTCTGTAACAGGCACTTTGGTATCATGGTACCAAACATACTAATGCAGGTAGAATTAGTACTTGGTTTATTTGGTACCTATTGAAACTGTGTAAATACTTTGCAGTATTAATTTAGATAATTAGGAAGAGATAAAAGGGGTTTTACGGGCTTTTGAAAGGAGTAAGTTCCAGAAAAAATCACTTAATTGTGGTAAATTTCGACAATCATGAGTACAATATTCCAAAAGATATTCAATACAGTTAATCGTTAAATAGATTCGCCGTCAGGAACAAACAAAAAGTGAAATTATTTTAGCTTTATTAATTGTGTTAGAGTATAGGTCTCAAATTTGTGCAGAATTTCAAAATGTTATTCAGTTCTGATTTAGTGGTAGTTTAATCTAAGATTAATCTCTCTCACACAGTACGGAGAATGCTTATTCAGTTAGTATTTATATTAAGGCAACCGTTTGAACCAAATATCTACCAAATTTTGCTTATCTGTTTAAAACGGTGATTTCTTTTGCAGGAAAAAACTAGTGGTAAGTCAAGTTTTTTATTATTAGGATTTATTTTGTAAAAATAAGAGAGTTCTGCATACCATACTTTATTATTTATATAAGTTTGCTTGTTTTTATCTAAAGACAAAATATTGTGCTTTTAATTAAAGGTGAAGTAATTGGTTGAACTTGCTATAAATATATGAAATGAAACTTTTTTTTATTTAGATGTTTTTTATGCATAGAACACTTTTTGTGGCTAAGTATTATATGGGCTTACTTATTTGAATGCAACATAATAATTAACAACTAAAATAGTCGAATTAAGAAACGTTAAAATTACATAATAATCAAAAAATTCATTTAGGACTATTTAGTTACCTTAATTCAAATAGCCGTAGATTTATCATATTATTTGGATCACTCATTAAAAATGTCAGAGCTCTTAGCTATTAATTGTAAATGCAATATTGCAATACCATTCAATGCAATTTCAATGCAATATTGGCAATTGCTGAACTGCCAAATTTCTTGTTTCGCTGAATGAAATTTTCTTTTTCTTTTTGAAGCGACAAACTGATTTTTTTTTATTTTTAAAGTTGACTTTTTATTTTGAAGAGAGTTTTGAATAAAATGCATTTGTTGATATTTCTGTCTTTGTTTAATAAAATTGATTACTAACGATTTTGAATCCCCTCTATATAAAAATAACTTGAATAAATATGTAAAGTCTTAACAATTTTCGTTAAAATATTTAGTGTTTGCGTAATCAAAACAATTGCTGTCTAAACTTGGATGGTTGTTATCGCATGCCAAAAGCAATGTGGGTGCTCTTCCGTAGGCGCCATCAATGGCCAAGATATAAACTTACCACACACATAAGTCTCATCCCGTTTATATGGCGGAAGCATTTATACATCCATTAATTCATCCACAGAGCGTAATTTTGACCTAAACCAGAGAATGATCAATCTCCAACTCAGTACCCCCATAAGTATGATTTCTTATGGGAGCATAGAGGACTTTATGACCCGACAACTTTAACGTACATCAGTCACCATTTAATACAAAGATAGTTTTCGGGAACTCACAATCTCTTGGACATCGGCCCTACGCCCTACCAACCAGGCTATCCCGGCCGAAATGAATTGTTATAAGCAGTAAAAAAAATGCAGCAGTATTAAATGTTGGGTAGATTAAGAGAATTAAACGTAAGAATTTTCAACTTACAATTGTTTTTACTAAGTTTATTGCTAATAGATTTATTCTATTATCAACTAAAAAAAAAGGAAGTTTATTATCAACGTTGCTAAAAACATAATGCATTGAGTGTTTTGCATAAATTAAGCCGCGTTCTTTGTTACATCCGTTTGCTCAGAACTTTACGTAACTTCTTTAAAATTAAAGATATTGCTCTAAATATTTGTACTTATATTCAGAATTTTTTAAGCTTTCAAAAAAAAAAAGTTATTGGGTAGAAAATGACGCATTATATGTGGTGAGATTGCGTAAAGGAGCTGAAACTTTAAATAGCTCTCTGCCTGAATTATTGCTATCGTCCTCTATCATTTCAGATTTACGCGTAAAATTTTTTCCAGTGATAGTTAATTAAAGCTGCAATTTTTATAGCAAATAAAATTTTTAATGAAATTTTTATTAGAAATGCAAAGCCTAATTGTTTATAATTCTAACATTTAGCCCTTCGTTGACGAGGTCCTTTTAAAGGTTAAATAAACGGAAGCAACCACAAAAGTTTACTAACTCATTATTTACACATCTACTATATAATATCTAGAGTCCACTAAATAAAACTGTGTCTCTTAGCATTAAAACGTAAAAGTTTTAACGTTTAGAGTTGCGGGTAGTTTATGGGTGACAGGGGTGCCTAGGAGGCACCTTTCGATTGCAAAGGGCTAATATATAGGTTTAAATTAATATATGTTGTGTTTCTCTTTTCGTATTCATAAACCGATAATCTGCTTATTTTTTTAAAAATTATTGTAACATTTTTAAGTTTTTTTTTTATAACCGTCGTTGAATAGCTCTCCCAATTTTAGGTTTACAACTAATTTTCAGCACCGTAGCTTTGTAATTTTGAACTAATCCAGAAGACAAGGAAACTCCCAGATGTATGATTTGACTTTGGGACTCGACAGATTTAACGTGCATCAGTAACCATTTGCTTCACGGGGAGTCTTCAGATTGCGGGTATCGAACCTACGACCTCTTCGACATGGGCCCAGTGCCCTTTCAACCAGCTATCCCGGCCCATTTTGAAGGTTTAATTTTTTTTTTACATAATCACCAATTAATGTATTTTGTAGACCCCCAATCATTTTTTGTAAAACTATAGCCCAATAGCTCCCCGCCGTATTATTGCTTTGAACCTCATATTTAATTTCGTCACTTCTTAGACCGTCGCTCTCCTGCAACAGTTTCACTGGTACAATACCACACACCCCCTAAAATCCGAGCATAACACCCAATGACTACCATCTAGTCTGTGACTACCATAAGTTAAAAAAATACCAGGTTGAATAGCGATTCAGCTTCGACAACGAGGTCGGAGATGAGGTTCAACGCAAAGACACGGCGCGAGTTTGCAAAAAGTGTCACAGCGTCTACAAAAGTCTTTTAATTGAATTTACTACCATGTGAAAAAACAGACAGATGTTCAACCTTTATAATGTATTATTGTCAAAAAAATTTTATCTCTTGAACTTCTCACTATCGATCCTGATCCTGAAACTGCGAGCTTGGGGCCGCTTGCAGCTCTCAATATCGAAATAATTCAATAGAGATCGTACAGTTCTTGAGAAAAAATAAGAAAGTGGTTTATAAGTTCAGTTTGCTTTTTAACAATTTTTGGGATAACGTATAAGTATCCAATTAATTCATTATTACTAACACATATAATAAATCGATAATAAATTAATTCACTTTACTAGATGATTTAAAATTGAAACAATTGTTAATCCTTTTTCAAAACATTAATTGATCTATTTCTTGTCAAAGGAATAAAAGTGCATGTTTATGTACAAATGTGAAAAGCGCCTTTACATGAATAGTGTTTGGGAACTTTCGTTTAATGAAATTGAAAAGCAGGAATGCAAACTGCAGCTCACAGGGCGAAATATTTCAAAAAGTAGAAAAATGGATAATTCTGCTAATTTTGAGAATGTTTTAAACGTCTCATCAAAAAATATGTAATTGTCGTTATCTATCTTTGTTTCCCGGGTTACGAAGCAGCGTTTTATATATGAGTTTTAATTATTTATAGGCAAAATCATTCTAAATTGAATCTTTTAAATCACAATTTCAAATATAAACTCTCACGCTAAGAAAACTTTTCGCACAAGACACAGCAAATTAACATCTTTGTGGACAGAAATGCATACCGGCTAACTTGTACGGTTGTTGAAAAGGATTTTATAAGGCGGTAGTAAGCCAACAATTAAGTTTGGGAGAATTTTCTAAAAACAAAACTATTAAGGCATCTATAAGAATAATAAGCCCACAATTAGATCTTATCTGCATATTTTTTCCTTCAAATTATTAATTTGTCGTAGTTATTTAATTTTTTTTTTTTAACTTTAAACTTCAAGAGGCTGAAACGCCGACATTGCTATCACTAAGAAAATTATTTTTCAATGGACGTACAAGTTGAGAGCTATGCAAATATGTTGTCCCTACAAAATAAGCTCTATAAGAACTAGATAAATGAGTTACCACTCTTTATATTTTAGTACATTTCCATAATACGCGTGCTAAGTAAAGTGTGACTTGATATCGAAGATGCGACATTTCTATTAAGAGGATTGTACCCGCAAAGTTGTAAGCTGTACAAAAATTTAAAGTTGAATTTAGCAAATTTATTAAATAAAGTAAGAATCTTAAAATATACTTTAAATTTATCACCGAGAGCCAGATTCGGACGACAGAATAAGCACAAAAAATTAAAATTATCTTACTTTGTTCTGCAAATGCCACCAAGATGAAATGAAACGTAATAACCGCTAAGCCAGGTAAGGCACACTTTGGTAACATTGTTATTCTCAGAGATCCATATCTTTCAGCTAAAACTCTCTCCCAAACTTTCGCTTATCGAATGTTTTAGAGAAGCGATCCAGGTATCAGTTGACCTAATGAATAAAGGATTTGGGTTTCTTCAAGTCAAACGTAGACATTGACATCCTTCGTCTTTTTATTTTTGCACTACTTAAAGAATCGTCTGCTCGAAAAATGGTCACGTTGAGGAAATTACATCGAAAAAGATGGCTGCACGATGGGCGATTCCGTTCTCATTCTTAAGTGAATATCGTCACAATTGGTTGAATCTAACAAATGACTTTTTTACTGTAAGAAAATCTTCTTAAAAGCGCTTCATGCGCGCTAATAAAGTAAACGAACCTTAACCCTAACTGCACTCGAGCGTTTAAAATTTCCGTGAGTTCGTTTGCCAACCGATGTTTGAACATAACGCTGCTTAATTGTCTTATTACTTTTTTTCCCTAAGCGCAGACGATTTTGAGATGAAAAGCTATTCATTTTGGCATCAATTTTAAATTCTTTCTAGAATAAACATTGAGAACATTATTTATTCAACAATGAAAACTCTAGTATTATGAAAGTTGAATGAGCAGTTTTTGGCATTCTTTATTACAATCAAAAAATTAAAAAGGATTGAAAACTGTCTTCTATTTAAAACTTAAAGGTTGCATGATATTAAAGAATGAAAAAACTTGATGATATGGCCTAATTCTTATCGAAACAATAAATAAAAAAAAAACGCTAAATGCGGTAATCTAGTATATTCGCTACACTAATTTTAAAATTCAGAGGTCTTTTTCAAATTCCTAACAGACTCTATCTTCACATTTTTCAATTAGAAATAAGATGAAATTGGCTTTCAGATTTAACAAAGCATACCAAAAATTTCCAGTTAAAAATTTGCGATTAAAAAATTATTAAAAAATTCAATTCTTAAAGAAGAACAATAATTTTAAAAAAATTAATAAGCTAACATTGCTTATATGCGTGTGTATGTAAAACAAATAAAGAATTTTAATTAGTATATATCGTTTTCGTAATGGTTTGAAGGTATGCATGCCACAAAAAATAATAAATTAGTAAGGTATGAAGTATAAATATCTGTAAACATGTCGCTGTGGTTTTTCCGAACGAAAGTGGTATCTAAAGTTAATTTTAGTTCAGTTTAAGGTCTTTGGGTAATATAATAATAATCCACATTTTCAAATTGTTCAGAGCTTGTTTGGAAGAAAAACTAAGATTTTTACCTAACAAAGAGAAGTTTATACTGTTGTTTAGTAAAAATTCTGGATGCTTGAAAAGTACTCATCGTGAAACAAAACAAGGGAAAAAATTGGTACAAAAATATCACCTTTGGAAAAAGTGTGGCTTATCACTGTATTACCCCAGGCAATTTAATGATAATGCAAATACTACGAAGATTTACGCAATTGGGTATAATATGAAAAAAAATACAACTACTTCGATTTAGTAGGAGCAACATATGACGCAATGCTAAACGAATGGAATTTAGTTGTTTTTTATTTAGTTATTGTTATTAGTAGTTGTTGTTATTTGTTTTAGTTGTTGTTGTTTATTTAGTTGTATTTAGTTTCAATAACTTTTCTTTATAATGCAATAAAATCTGGCGAGCAGCTATTTAAACGATCGAACACTTCGTTTGTTTATTTGTGGCTTGAAGTTAGGCTCGCAGAAAATGCTGTTCATGGGTTAAATTTAGTAGGAACAACACAACCTGTGACGTAGGCTATATTTTACCCAATTATTCAATATACTTCAGATTTGATTGACACAGTTATGATTGAGTGGTATTTAAAGAGAAAAATTTCTTTTCACACAAATATCTTTATTTATTTTCAGATACACTATATAAAAATATTTGGTAATTATAAAATAATTAGAATAAGTAAAGAAAATGCGAAAATTTCTGACAACTCCGATTGGGGTTGCTAGAAATTTTCTCAGTTTGGGGTTGCTCCACAGTTGAAGAAACTCTAGACTTGATCAACTTCACCATAATCCCAAATAAAGATTTGTAAAAGTCAAAAAAATTAAGCTGACATAAGCATTAATAAAAAGGCATCAGAACAAGATCAAATAAGGATAAAAGTAGACGATAATTTTGGAATTTCTTGGAGTTGATTGTTTTGCAGACTTAGCTTTTTCTTCTTCCTTTTTTCACCAGCCTGCATTTTTAATGTTTTTACATAATATTAATTTTAAGTATTTTCATGATTAACTTATTTATAATTACTGCCTTGTGTTTTTAATATGAATATGAATATTGAATAAAGAAAAGAATTTTGGGAAATCTTAAGAAACGCACGTCCGCTGGAATTGAAAACTAATCCAGCCCATTGGATGACTACAATAAGAGAACAAACATATCTTGATGCAGTTTTTGCAATTCATGGCTAGAAATACTGTGGTAACGTTTGTCAAAAGACCGATATGTCTAAAGATAGCCAGTGATTGCTGATCGCAATAATGAGATAAAAATTTTCTCTCCTTTGTAATAATTCGTTTTTTTTCTTCTTTTTGTTTCAGATGATTTTTCGAACATGATTCTTAGGACTGCCTTTTGTGCCTTTTAAGTAAAATGTTACTGCGTATAGCAAAAAAAGAAAAAAAAATGCAACACAGTAAAACAAACAGTGGTACGCACAAAATATTCTCCGTAATAACATGATTATTTTTTTTCTCAAAAATTTTCAAAACAGCTCAGAATCCATAAAAAAGCTGCAAGAAAAAAAAATTTAATTTACAGTTCATTAATAAATTGTTTATCTAATTCATTCAAGCAAATTTGACTCTAACACTCACGCATCAGTAAGTATTCTAATACTTACGCATCACCAAACTTTCCAATGTGTAATCATTAATAACTAGAAGAAACAATGTGCTTCATCAAACATTAGTATTTGCAGGTAAATGAAAATATTAGATAGTATTAGATCAAATTGTTTTAAAATCATGATGTTATCGAAGTGCATCAATTGTTTTAAAGCATAGCAAGAAAATTTTTATTGTTTTTTCTTTACCTTAAATATAGACCTCAGTTTTAACCCATTTGAGCGTAGCGCTCCTTAAAATGGAGTTTTTATTTTATTTTATATCCTTCAAAAAAGAAAAATCAGATAGAAAAAGTGTTTATTTGTATTTATTTTGCAGAGAGAAGATATAGATTGTTTTGTTTATCAAAATATGTTATTATTAAAAATATTGATATTTCGATATGAATTCTGAACCCGGTGGCGTAACCCGAAATTTTGTGGTGAGAGCAACCCGACACGAGTGGTAACATCCAGGACGGTCGGGTCTCTACTTTAACAGAGGTACACTTTTTTGTTAATGAAGTTTTTCATGATGTTAACGTTATTCATTATGAATATTTGTTAATTCTTCTCATTTTTTGTAAATATTTTTCCTTCTTGTAATTTTCGTTTCCCTACTTGTAAATATGTCTTGCACTTTTCCATACTAGAATTATTTGTTACTTTGACAAAGTGCCATTCTTTTTTCTCTACCTTAACATGTGCCATTATTTGTTGCTTTTTATGTAATCTGCTTATTGTTTTTGCTTGTGTTTTCATTACGGGATGAATGGGAAAAGGGCCATTATTGGCCTCAGGAGCCCAGCCAGACCAGACTTTTCTTTACCATTTAAGCGCCTTTGTTCTCTTTTCACAACGTGTCTCTTTTCAATTATTAATGACTGGTAACTCATACCTTTCATTCTTTGCATTTACAATTGGAGAAGCAGAATATATATATATATATATATATATATATATGCCCAGAAGCAGAAGAAGCAGTTGTGCGACGTACGTCGCACAACAAACGAAGTCCTACAGAACAGTTTATACCTTGAATAAAATACCCTTTAGCTTTGACCACTTATTTTAATATTCGGACCTTNTACATACCAAATACGCCGCCATATGACATAATCACGACTTGACTTCAAATTTATATCTGTATTAAATTCTTCCAATATTATTACAAATAGCGTTAAAGACCAAGCAAAAGCAGAGATGCCACAGTCGACTACAATTGTAAAAAGTGGTAGAAACTCAATTCATTTCTGTTTATTTATTTTATCTTTAATTATTCAACTGTAACTACCACTGTAACTTACATTTCAAAGTATTCATATTTAAAATTAGATGTATTCTTTTAAAATACAAAACTGAAAAATATATGCAGTTAAAAGTAGCGAATTTTCCTTTCTTTTAGTAAAATTTTGAATTTTTAGTCACGTGTGGCAACCATGCATAAGGAACAACGATATCCGCTCCTCTACTATATGAAACTTCTTTTCCGTTTCCATATAATTTATCTACCTCTCTGACAATTATGACCATGATGAATGGACTAAAGCCATGCTTAGCTCAGATACCCAGCTCCATTTGATAAGTGAACTGTTCTAAACACAAGTAATTGTTAGGTTTTTTTTTTGTTGAACCAAATTGGTTAATTGAATAAACTATCCGTAAAACTTAAATGCAGTCCTGCGACCACATTTTTCATTAACCCTCTCGCGCCGACTGTCACAAATGCGTGCCAGCATAAAACCGTATCAATCAGGGTAAAAAGATAAAACTGGTAACCAAAGTAGTTGTTTAGCAGTTTATTTGTGGGCAGTTAATTTGTATAATTGTTTGATTTATTTAATCCACCATTACTTTAGTTCAAAATAAAATTATTTAGTTATACTTTGAATTAACATTGATTATATAAATGATTAAACTAATAATAATTAAAGTAAAAGCAAAGTAAGTCTGTCAAATAAGCAACGCCTACATTTAAGCTACCATTCTTTATTTATTTACATCCCGATTCAGATTTTGTACGAATGCTTTTATGAATCAGTCGTCTCCAAGGGGTTAAGACACTCTTTGCATTAGTGCAAAATAAGAATCTGGCAGGTAAACGGTTTAAGCTAAATTAGTAGACAACGAAAAAAATGTGCTCTATATACAAGCATAGCAATCTGTAATAACATTAAAAATATGTACCTAGTTGGAAAAAAAAAGCGAATTCATGCTTAGACAAATTTTACGTAATTTTATCACTGGTTATCACTTGAACAATTATATTAAACAATTTAAACAAATATGCAAGACTTGCTAATCGTCCTTTGATGTTTTTAATTGTTTTAATTTTAGAAAATTAATCAAATTAAGCTTACCTTTATCATTATTTTTTTCTATAATGTTAAACGTTGTCGAGAGTTAACTTTATGGGTCAACATTATTGAAAAGGTAATAGTTTTGGAGAGGAATTAATTTGTTTTTCTTTCTTACCCAATTAAACGCTATTCCAGAAATTAATATTTTAAAGAATAATCTTGCGAAAAAGCAACTTTTTATTATGACGTGAAAATTGCTTTCATGAAAAAAAGGTAGGTTATTTGCTGTTAATCTAAATTGACATTTTTTTGCGTTAGTTACATTTTATAGCTTTTAAAATAATGCCAAAACAACATAATATCATATAAAAATATATAATTTTTTTTGTTCATATTATTTTATTAGTGAACACAAATTTCTTGTTTCGATAAAATAAGTTCTTAGGAATTTATTGTTTAATATCTTTTTGAGAAAAGCTTCGTTTCTTTTTCCCGAAATGGAACTCTCTATTTCAGGAGATGTTTATGTAGATTGAACGACTCAAATTTGAACGACTTTATAGTTCTACTTTTTAGTTTCTACGGTAGCAGAGAAAAATTTCTTAGTGGTAGTATCATGTTACATACATAAATCTTGGTTTTCAAAGTTTCAAAATTTAAAAAAAATAAATAAATAAATAAATAAAAAATAAATAAATAAATAGACATGANTTTCGTTTTTAGTCTATTTGATGTTTGTATACATATATATATAACAAAATAAATAAATACCAGAAAACACGAAGAAAGTTAAGAAAAACAATAAAATTCATTTATTGCGCATAAGCTGCCAAGTAAACAGAACTCATTAGATAAGTTTAAAATGAAGATAAAACAAAGGAAAATAATAGACATATGCAAAAAAAAGGGGGGGGGGAATAATAATAAAAAAAATATAGCAAGCAACTAATTTAAAAAAAAAAAAAAGGACGAAATTTTTTAAAAAACCGGAAAATAAAATATATAATCCCCTCATCAGCCCACACGATCATATCCGCAAAAAAGAGTGCTTTATGATATTGTATTAATATAGCCAAAGCAAAATATATTAATACAATAGTGTGAGGAGCACTCAAAAAAATTTTTTTACAAAAATTACAACAAATAAAATAGAACACAATAAGTAAAAACAACACGTAAAAACAGAAAATAAAATAAAATAAAAAGAAAAAAAACAGTATAAAACAAAACAAATACTATAAAGCGAGTAGCGAAATCAGATGTACTTACATGAACGTGAAATTTCTCAAGAATGATTTAAAAATATTTTCGCAACAAGATTGCCAGATTGCAAAATATGAAAACAAATGCGCAAATAGAGGATTTTAAAGTGCCATTCTTACTACATTGCTGAAGTGATTTGCTATATATATATATTATAAAACAAATTAATTATTTAATATGGTGTACATTCTCAATAAAACTCTCATTTTGAATCATTGAACAAACTTTGAGCTGTATTTCGTTAATTTTGAGAATCATTTCGTCACGAAATCAAGTGATTAGTGACAGAACGGGAACTCTCTAATATATGACTAAAATGTTTCTTCAATTCGAAACCTAATGGTAGTGCATTTCGGGAGATTATTAACTAGAGTGACTAAACTAGAAGGAAGAGTAAGCGATTGAAAATAAAGTGACAAAATAAGCCGCTTGGCTCTATGGTGGTTAAGGAGTTGACCTCGTACCTTGGGAGGGCCCGAGTTTGAATCTGGCTTCGGGCATCCGTGTAAATTATCTATCTGAAGTTATAGTTTAAAAATGTAAAAAAAAAAATTATTTTTATTATTTTCTCTATTGGGATAATCTTGAAATTACTATACAAATTACTTGAAAGTGTATCGAATTAGTCTTAACATGAATGCCAAATAATTCATACATATATATCTATATCATAGATATTTTTTACATCACAACGAAATGTATTAAAAAGCAACTACGTGCAAACCGGGAGAGTTAAGTATAAATATAAAGTTTGTAAAAAATGGTAAAGCTTGTAAGTCCTTCTTGTTTCAGAAGAGCAAGTCTGCTGGGAAAATTGTANAAATAATTCATACATATAAATATATATCATATATATCATAGATATTTTTTATAAATATATATCATAGATTTTTTACAAATATATATGATAGATTATAAATATATATCATAGATATTTTTTACATCACAACGAAATGTATTAAAAAGCAAATACGTGCAAACCGGGAGAGTTAAGTATAAATATAAAGTTTGTAAAAAATGGTAAAGCTTGTAAGTCCTTCTTGTTTCAGAAGAGCAAGTCTGCTGGGATTTTTTCTTTTTTTGTTCCATACCTTCCAACATGAGATTTTTTATGAATTGTTTTTATAGCAGTAGTTAATTACTGCTTCACTTGAATTTACAGCAAATAGAATATTCGACCATTTGGTGACCAGCTAGAGGGCTTAAATTTTGACTGGGGGAGTGTAAGCAGAAAGAATTAGCATTTTATCGTCAAATATACTAGTAATCTCCATTATCAGTCGAAATTTAAAACAAATTTGGGACTAGCTAGAGTGCTCAAATTTTAACAAAAGCTCTGTGCTTTTTATAGCAATACAAGTTTCAATTGGTCCCTGACGACTGAATTTATTGTCAATACAAATTTCGACCACTTTCTGAAATAAACAAACAGAGACAAAGCTTAGCGTTTTTCTTTTTTATTCTATTTGAAAAATTCTATTCTCTATCAACGATTGGCGACGTTCACGTCACGGGTGAGTACAATACTCTTTCATGAATGACCATACAATTTATGTCTCTTTAATTTTGCGGCTCTTCGCCATTCCTTCAATTTTGTTTTCCTAACGATAAATAAAGAGATAAAGGAAACTCTTCTCCACAAAAGCATAACAAAGACCACTACCTATTATTGTTAATGAAAATATTGTTTACTTTTCTTTCAGGAAAAAATGATCAGATGCCGCTGTTATTTAAAATCATGTCCGTTTTGAGAACATTTGATTTTTATAAAATGGCTGATTTTATAAATTGGAATACCCACAATTAGGGGGGGGGGGGAAACNGGGGGGGGGGAGAAACGTCTCTACAAATATATTAAATGTTAAATTGATTGGGACATTTATATTTTGCTTTTATTGAATCCATATTTGACATTTTTTTCATAAAACTTGAACTACATTTTTTAATTTACAGAAGCTTAAAAAAAAAAAAATGGCGTAATTCTAGTTGAAATTATTCTTTTAAAACTAAAAAAATGCTTACCAAGAAAACGATAAAAAATTTAATAATAATCAGCACAAATGATACTATTTCACGTAATTCCGATGACTCTTTATTGTTGTTTTCCGAATTATATAGATACAGAAATATATACTATTCTATAAAGAAGAATATTCTATAACTATTACAGTTTTGTATGCTCTGAATTCACATTTATCCATTGGAATGAAGAAAGCAATGTTGTCTTCTCTTTAATTTATAATAAATTGACGACCAAAAAAAATGTATCGAATTTTTTTTTTTTTATCGTAGTACACACATTTGCATCTGTAACAGTATGCGATCCCAAAGTTGCAAGTTTGTTGATAGTAATAGAAAGGCAAAAATTATTGAGAAATTGTTCTTGGCGTGTTCTGCTTCAATGTTTGGCATGTTCTGGTTAGTTTTCTCAAGTTCTTCTACCTTTTCCTTAGGGAAATTTTGCATCTTATTTACTGCTAAGAAAATGGCGAACGTCTTTGCCAATGGTTATGATAGAACTAATGCGGATATTTTCAGGCTCCCGCTAGAGGGCGGACTCAACAAGCGTTGCGATCGCGAATACTAAACTCAATGACCACCAAGAACGTGGTAGAATAGACGGATTAAGTCAATAAATCAGCATTTCTATAGCAATCTATTGTTATGCTTTAAAAAAAAGTTTTTTATAAAGCTAATTAATAGAAAGTCAACGGCATTTGAAATAAAAAAGAAAAAAAAGTTATGTATTAAGAACCAAAATTAAGTAAAAAAAAATGGTGGTAATTTGTTCAGGAGAATCGTAAAATATCACCATGCTAATACTGACGCCAATGATGCTTAATTAAGTTCAAGAATATGTACTAATTGAAATTAAAAAAAAAAAAAAAGCTATTTTAGGACAAGCGCAAAAAATCGCTTTACAAATAATGAGGCCAATGATGCTTAATTAGTATGGTAGTAATAGTTACTAATTGAAATAAAAAATAAGCAATGAACTAAAAAACAAAACTAATGGAGAAAGGGTACTGATTTGCAAAAAGGAAGCGTTAAAAATCGCTAAACTATTTGTAACGCAGAAAGTTGCTTAATTATTTTTGATAATGGGTTTCTATGTAAACAAAAAAAGCTATGTTTTAAAAAGCAAAATTGGCGGAGAGATAGTTCCAATTCATTTAGGAGAAAGGAAAAAAAATGCCGTACCATTTTTGACGCCAAAGATCCTTATTTAATTTTAGTAATGTTTACTAATTAAAAAAAAAAAAATAAATTATGTATAATATGAAGAAAAATTATAGGAGCAATGGAACTAACCCGGATTGGAGAAATTTAAAAATTCACCAATGACACCAATAATACTTTTAACTTAAGTAATATGCACTACTAGAATTATGGTAATTGGTGCAGTTTAATAGGTAAAAAATATACTTATATGGGTACTTTGTATAATATTGGTATATTTGGTACACATTAAATCTGCATCAATACTGCGTAGTTTTAATATAGATAGTATGGAAGAGGTTTTTACGGTCCTTTAAAAAGAGTTAGAAATTGCGCGATTTTTTTACTATCTTGAGTTGGCCTCGAGCAACTTCATGCCAAATAATACTGAATACAGTTAATCTTTATTTTGATGGGATGTTCTACTAAAAAACATGTTTTGCATAAACCCGGCGATGAGAGCCGTGTTGGTTCAGGTGATAGAGTGATCGCCTCCCAATGAGGTGAATCGGGTTCGAATCCCAACAATGGCTGGTCGATACGAAATCTACACCCGCCTAACAGAGCTAATGAAAAATATCCTCAATAGTGGCTGGGTTAGAGTCCCCTTGCTTTCAAGCTAACGGTGGGCGGTTTTTCTCTCCACATAACGCAAATTCGGATTAGTTCCTTCAAAAAGTCTTCCACGAAGACAAATTTCTCACAATACTTGATCCAGGAGTTTCCTTGTCTTCTGGATTGGGTTCAAAATTACAAGGTTACGGATTATTATTGGTAACCGCGAACTCAAAAAATAGGGCCGACTGTTCAACAACGATTATAAAATAAAATTCCGGCGATGGCTCACACTGACCACAGTGCTGACGTAATATGGTAGACGGATTATAGGTTAGAGTTCCCTTGCCGCCAGGCTAACCATGGGAGGTTGTCTTTTTCCTCTCCATGTAATACAAATGCGAGTTAGTTCCATCAAAACATCCTCCAGGAAGGCCAATTTCTCCCAACGCAAACCTACCGCGAAGAACATTATATAATAATAAATACAAATAACTTGGAATTATAGTTTTATTAGCATGTTAGGTATATTTCTTTCAGCTCAGAGTATGATTTTGTAGTGTTGATCAGTATCGATTTATTGTTTTTTTTCTTCTTCACATCATATGTAGAACTGGTATTCAGCTAGTTAGTATATAACTATTAATTCTAATTTAGATATTCCTTTTCTTTTACGTACGATTAGAGTTGAATATTTTAATTTGAATTACATTTCATTCATGTTCTAACATATAATAATTGAAGAACTAAATTTAAAAAATTATATTTGTTCAAATTATAGTAATTGTGTAAACTTATGTTAAAAAAAGAACCAGATATTATTTCACACACACGTACTCCTACATATAGCATTTTCAAAATATCATTGGTAATAATTTATATCATCATTTATTGTAATATAAATCATTAGTATAAATAAATGTTAATATTAATTTACCTATTTTCTGCTTAATGTACGATTAGAGTTAAATACTTAAATTGAAATTACACTACATAATCTAACATAATAGTTGAAAAAAAATTTTAAAAATTATATTTGAACAAATTATTGAAACTTTCATAAGAAATTCTGTGTTCAGGCCGGTAATAAAGTTTTTCCTCGGGGCCGTGAAATCTGTGTAAAGCTTTGCTCCGGATTTCTATTACTTTTGACATCACAAAAGTTTTATCTAAACTTCTATTCAGATGGGAAAAGAATAATTTTTTTGAAATAGAACACTAAAGCAAATGAGCAGCATCAGAATGCTTTGTTGGTTAATTTTTTAAAAAAAATAAGAAGAAATATAGGGAGAGAAGCATCCTATATAAATAATTATAGTGATAATTAAATTTTTTAATTATAGCTTACACTTTCCTTCAGAAATATTTTGCATTGAGTCATTTTATTCAAATGCATACAACTTATATCATTAATATACTCAGGTAGATAATGAATATTTTTTTATTTCAAAAAGTATAAAACATGTGAAACTTTAATTCCCAATGTTGCTGGATTTGGTTGAGTTCAGAGCAAAACATTTTGTTGAACCTTTTAAATATTCTCTTTTGCGGAGTTCTTTGTGCACCCTCACATTTTTACCCAAATCATTGAAAAAGATTGTATGATTTATTTATTCATTATTATGATGACTAATTATTTATTCTTTCCAATAATTCCATGTCTAAGAACAAACAACTTCAGCTTTTTTTTCTTCTTCAAATTTATACAATCATTTAAATGTTAATAATTTATCAGGCACGAGACCCTTAGAAATAGAAGTACAGAAATTCGAGTTTAAGGCCGCTTAAGTAATAATATAAACATGTTCAATTTTGTTTTCGTATTCTATGATTTTGATTTCTAAGAATTGTCTTCTTTTGGGAAGCCCACAGAATTATGGAAGGCATTGAATAAGCAAAGAATATAAAGGTGCCTTAGACTTAGACGTTGGGTAGCTCCAAGGAGTAAGGCACATCGACCAGAACTCTATTGTACTCAAACCCTAGATCATGACAAGCGGAATAGCTTTATAGCTGAAACAAAGTTCAGCAAACACCTGAAAGGAATATCCTGTAGTTCTCAGGCCTTAATTCAATGTTGTCCCAGATCTCTGAGCAGAATACTGCCGTGCGATTGAAAAATCAACATAAATGATAAAAATTTCAAAATTGAGATTTTTATTTATTTGGCATGTTTGCATAGTAAGCTACATATTGCAAGAAATTTTTTTTAAAAAAGAAATTTTGTTACATCAGTTTTTTGACGTTCTATTTCAGTGTTGTTGTTGTTGCTAATTCCCATCTGGTCTGACGGGGTCAGACCAGATCAATGAATCCGTTGATATTCAGAAAATCCGAAACCAGAATGGGAGAGGAATGAATGTCATTCCAGTCCAGTCCTAAACAGTTCAAGATGTGCTCAGGTGATGCCTGGTTTTGTTGGCATTTAGGGCAAAGAGGAAAGACTTTTTGATTTGCAGAAAATGTGAGACATTTCAGGTGTCCACTGGCCAGTCGGGATAAGCAGGTGTTGGTTCGCCTGTCACCAGGGAGAGATAAAGAGAGTCCTGGTCTTTTTTCTATTTCAGTGTTCATAGCATTAGTAATAGAAGAAAAATAGTTGTCAAACCACTTTTTTTGAATCAATCGTGAAACAGTTTCAATTGCAAGGCAGAATACTCCCAAAGAATATGTCGTGAAGTCTGCTTATCAAAATGACAACCATAACAAAGAGAATCGGGTGTAATACCCATAATGTAGAGGTGTCGCCTGGGAGTGCTATGACCAATGATCTTCCTCAAGCTATTCCTGTTAAGCTTAAGAAGTTCTTATTGAAGCACACCAGGGCAGTCACGACTTAGCTTGTCTTTAGCTGTCTGAGTTGCGCCAAATTGATGACTTGAAGGATGGGGGAGAAATAAGTATTAAGTATAAGGTGCCTTATAGTTCCTTCTATGCTCTTTGCCTTAAGGACTCGGGACGCTTAAAATTAATCTTCTTAGCTCCCAGAGTGTTTAATAGTACCCTATATAGTTCAAATAGAAAACAAAACCTTTAATGCGAAATTTGTTTAAAAATTAAATCTTAATTTTCATAATTCTTCTTCATCTCTGAGCCATGGCCTTCCAGTTAGTTATTCCTGTTATCTTTAGGTCCTTCTCAACTGCGTCCAGTCACCTAGTCTGTGGGCGACCCCTCTTTCTTGTACCGTCTGGTTTAAAAAAAAGTTACTTTTTTGCGTGGTTTTGGTTTTCGATCTATAAAGGTGTCCCAGCTGTCGAATGCGATTGGCCTTAATAACATTAACTATGTCTGGCTGTTCATATTTTTTTATATAATTCATGATTGTAAAGGGTGCGCCATTTGTTATTCATAATTATGAAAAGAATATTTTTTTGAGTATAACTGGCACTAGACAATCCTGAACTCTAGAAATTTGGGGCTCTGGGTAAATGGCCTTCTTACCACACCTTTAAGACAACTCTAATCACCCATGAAGTATTCATAGCAGCATAGTCTAAAAATTAAAATAAAAAGTAGTGAAGTTCTAGGAGTAATGCTGACAAAGGTTAGGAAGTAAAGTTCAAAGATAAAGGGCAGCATATGAGTAGGAAAAGCTAGAAGTAAGACAGTAAACTCTTCATCAACAGATAAGTGGATAAGCTCCATAATGAATATTTTAAAATCCTCGGCAAAATTCTATACAACATCAGAGGTAGTAAATGTGAGAAGAAAAAAAACTGTTATAAAAATCTATCAGTAATTATTAAGTTGGAATTAAAGATTTAAAAGTTTGTTTGATTACCAGCGTAAATAAGTGANAAAAAGAAAAAAAACAGTATAAAACAAAACAAATACTATAAAGCGAGTAGCGAAATCAGATGTACTTACATGAACGTGAAATTTCTCAAGAATGATTTAAAAATATTTTCGCAACAAGATTGCCAGATTGCAAAATATGAAAACAAATGCGCAAATAGAGGATTTTAAAGTGCCATTCTTACTACATTGCTGAAGTGATTTGCTATATATATATATTATAAAACAAATTAATTATTTAATATGGTGTACATTCTCAATAAAACTCTCATTTTGAATCATTGAACAAACTTTGAGCTGTATTTCGTTAATTTTGAGAATCATTTCGTCACGAAATCAAGTGATTAGTGACAGAACGGGAACTCTCTAATATATGACTAAAATGTTTCTTCAATTCGAAACCTAATGGTAGTGCATTTCGGGAGATTATTAACTAGAGTGACTAAACTAGAAGGAAGAGTAAGCGATTGAAAATAAAGTGACAAAATAAGCCGCTTGGCTCTATGGTGGTTAAGGAGTTGACCTCGTACCTTGGGAGGGCCCGAGTTTGAATCTGGCTTCGGGCATCCGTGTAAATTATCTATCTGAAGTTATAGTTTAAAAATGTAAAAAAAAAAATTATTTTTATTATTTTCTCTATTAGAATAGTCTTGAAATTACTATACAAATTACTTGAAAGTGTATCGAATTAGTCTTAACATGAATGCCAAATAATTCATACATATAAATATATATCATATATATCATAGATATTTTTTATAAATATATATCATAGATTTTTTACAAATATATATGATAGATTATAAATATATATCATAGATATTTTTTACATCACAACGAAATGTATTAAAAAGCAAATACGTGCAAACCGGGAGAGTTAAGTATAAATATAAAGTTTGTAAAAAATGGTAAAGCTTGTAAGTCCTTCTTGTTTCAGAAGAGCAAGTCTGCTGGGAAAATTGTAATTTTTTCTTTTTTTGTTCCATACCTTCCAACATGAGATTTTTTATGAATTGTTTTCATAGCAGTAGTTAATTACTGCTTCACTTGAATTTACAGCAAATAGAATATTCGACCATTTGGTGACCAGCTAGAGGGCTTAAATTTTGACTGGGGGAGTGTAAGCAGAAAGAATTAGCATTTTATCGTCAAATATACTAGTAATCTCCATTATCAGTCGAAATTTAAAACAAATTTGGGACTAGCTAGAGTGCTCAAATTTTAACAAAAGCTCTGTGCTTTTTATAGCAATACAAGTTTCAATTGGTCCCTGACGACTGAATTTATTGTCAATACAAATTTCGACCACTTTCTGAAATAAACAAACAGAGACAAAGCTTAGCGTTTTTCTTTTTTATTCTATTTGAAAAATTCTATTCTCTATCAACAATTGGCGATGCTCACGTCACGGTTGAGTACAATACTCTTTCATGAATGACCATACAATTTATGTCTCTTTAATTTTGCGGCTCTTCGCCATTCCTTCGGTTTTGTTTTCCTAACGATAAATAAAGAGATAAAGAAAACACTTATCCACAAAAGCATAATAAAGACTACTACCTATTTTTTTTAATGAAAATATTGTTTTTCATTTTTCTTTCAGGTAAAAATGATCAAATGCCGGTGTTATTTAAAATCATGTCCATTTTGAGAACATTTGATTTTTATAAAGTGGCAATAAAATATATAGTAAAAGAGTTTAAATTTTTTTAAAAAAATTTTTGTGAAAGAATATAGGTTGTGTCACGTAAAAGAATTGGTACTTGCGGGCTTGGCTTACTCTAAATAGAATAGAAAGAAAAGTTACTAACGTAAATAAATGCCACGTTTCAACAACCAATCAGGATCGAGATAGTCACACTACGTCACGTGCAGGTATCCCATTGGGTACTTGCAACTCGAGAAGAAGTGAAGTGATTATGTTTAACCATTTGCTTTGGATAATCGTAAAATATCACCATGCTAATACTGACGCCAATGATGGTTAATTAAGTTTAAGAATATGCACAAATTGAAATTAAAAAAACAAATAAGCTATTTTAGGACAAGCGCAAAAAATCGCTTTACAAATATTGAGGCCAATGATGCTTAATTAGTATGATAGTAATAGTTACTAATTGAAATAAAAAAATAAGCTATGAACTACTAAAAAAAAACAAATCTAATGGAGAATGATACTGATTTGCAAAAAAGTAGCGTTAAAAATCGCTAAACTATTAGTAACGCCGAAAGTTGCTTAATTATTTTTGATAATAGGTTTCAATGTAAAAAAAAAAGAAGCTATGTCTTAAAAAGCAAAATTAGCTGAGAGATAGTTCTAATTCATTCAGGAGTAACGAAAAAAAAAATGCCATACCATTTTTGACGCCAAAGATCCTTAGTTAATTTTAGTAATGGTTACTAATTAAAAATAAAATAAACTATGTAATATGAAGAAAAAATATTGGAACTAACCCGGATTGAAGAAACTTAAAAATTCGCCATACCTTTAATGACACCAGTAATGCTTAATTAACTTAGGTAATAAGCACTACTAGAATTATCGTAATTGGTGCAGCTGTGGACTCAGGTGATAAGAGCGATAGCCTCCCAATGAGGTGAATCGGGTTCAAATCCCAATGATGGCAGTTCGATACGAATTCTACACCCGCCTCCTACCGCCTAATGGAGCTAATAAAAAATATCTTCGATGGTGGCTGGGTTAGAGTCCCCTTGCTTTCAAGCTAACCGTGGAAGGTTTTTCTCCCCATATAACGGAAATTCGGATTTAGTTCCATCAAGTCTTCCACGAAAACAAATTTCTCCTAATACTTGATCCAGGAGTTTCCTTGTCTTCTGGATTGGGTTCAAAATTACAAGGTTACGAATTATTATTGGTAACCACAAACTCAAAAAATTGGGCCGACTGTTCAACAACGATTATAAAATAAAATCCCGGCGATGGCTTATACTGATCACAGTGCTGACGTAATATATTCTCAATAGTAGACGAATTATGGGTTAGAGTCCCCTTTTTCCTCTCTATGTAATGCAAATGCGAGTTAGTTCCATCAAAACATCCTTCAGGAAGGAAAATTTCTCCAAATGCTTGAATGAGGAGTCCTCTTGTCTTCTGGATAGGGGTCAAAATTACAATGATACGGAGTTGGAACATAGGTGGTAGTAAACTAAAAATTTCGGTCTGATGTTGATCGACGGTTATAAAATAAAATCTAATCACGCAAAACTACAGTGAAGAACATTATATAATGATAAATACAAATAATTTGGAATTATAGCTTCATTGGCTGGCTAAGTATATTTCTTTCAGCTCAGTGTATGATTTTGTAGTGCTGATCAGTACCAATTTATTGTTGTTTTTTTTTCTTCACATCATATGAAGAACGAGTATTCAGCTAGTTAGTATATAAATGGTAAATTCTAATTTAGATATTCCTTTTCTTTTACGTACGATTAGAGTTGAATATTGTTATTTTAATTCGAATCGCATTTCATTTATATTCTAACATATACATAATAATTAAAGAGCTAAATTAAAAAAATTATGTTTGTTCAAATTATAGAAATTGTGTTAACTACCGTAAAAAAAGAACCAGATATCAATATTTCAAACACGTGTACTCCTACATATAGCATTTTCAAAATATCATTCGTAATAATTTATATTATTACTATTTATATAGTCTTCTTTTGAGAAACCCACAGAATTATGGTAATTATGATAATTATGTTTAAGCAAAGAATATAAAGGTGCCTTAGACGTTAGGTAGCTCCAAGGAGCAAGGCACATCGACCAGAACTCTCTTGTACTCAAATTCTAGATCATGACTAGCGGAATAGCTTTATAGTTGAAACAAAGTTTGGCAAACACTTGAGAGAAATATCTTGTAGTTCTCAGGCCTTATTACAATATTGTCCCAGATGCTCAAATCTCTGAGCAGAATGCTGCCGTACAATTGAAAATTCAACATAAATGATAAAAATAAAAAATTGAAATTTTTATTTACTTGGCATTTTTGTATAGTAAGCTACATAATGCAAGAAATTTTTTTTAAAAAATAAATTTTATTTCATCAGTTTTTTGAAATTCTATTTTAATGTTCATAGCATTAGCAATAGAAGAAAAACAGCTGTCAAACCACTTTTTTTGAATCAATCGTGAAACAGTTTCAATTGCACGGCAGAATAGATCTCATACTCCGAAAGAATATGTCGTGAAGTCTCCTTATCAAAATGACGACCATAACAAAGAGAATCGGGTGTTATACCCATAACGTAGAGGTGTCTCCTGGGAGTGCAGTGACCAATGATCTTCCTCAAGCTATTCCTGTTAAGCTTAAGAAGTTCTTATTGAAGCACACCAGGACAGCCACGATTAAACTCCTTAGCCTGTATTTAACCGTCTGAGTTGCGTCAAAGCGATGACTTGAAGCATAGGGGAAAAATAAGTATTAAGTATAAGGTGCCTTACAGTTTCTTCTATATTCTTTGCCCTAAGGACTCGGTGCGCTTAAAATTAATCTTCTTAGCTCCCAGATTGCTATATAGTTCAAATAGAAAACAAAATCTTCAATGCGAAATTTTTTAAAAAATTAAATCTTAACTTTTATAACTCTTCGTCTTGGGCACTACAACCGATGAAGGCCGCCCCAATAAGTTTTTGCCATCTTGATTTATTCTGAGCCATGACCTTCAAGTAAGTTATTTCTATTATGTTTAGGTCCTTCTCAACTGCGTCCAGCCACCTAGTCTGCGGGCGACCCCTTTTTCTTGTACCTTCTGGTTTAAAAAAAGTGACTTTTTTTTGCAGAGTTTTGGTTTTCAGATCTATAAATTTATGAACATGTCTGGTTGTTCATATTTTATATATAATTCATGATTGTAAAGGGTGCGCCATTTGTTATTCATAATTATGAAAAGAATATTTTTTTGAGTATAACTGGCACTAGACAATCCTGAACTCTAGAAATTTGGGGCTCTGGGTAAATGGCCTTCTTACCACACCTTTAAGACAACTCTAATCACCCATGAAGTATTCATAGCAGCATAGTCTAAAAATTAAAATAAAAAGTAGTGAAGTTCTAGGAGTAATGCTGACAAAGGTTAGGAAGTAAAGTTCAAAGATAAAGGGCAGCATATGAGTAGGAAAAGCTAGAAGTAAGACAGTAAACTCTTCATCAACAGATAAGTGGATAAGCTCCATAATGAATATTTTAAAATCCTCGGCAAAATTCTATACAACATCAGAGGTAGTAAATGTGAGAAGAAAAAAAACTGTTATAAAAATCTATCAGTAATTATTAAGTTGGAATTAAAGATTTAAAAGTTTGTTTGATTACCAGCGTTAATAAGTGAAGGTGGCATTTTTGTAGTGATAAAACTGTAAAACTATTATGAATTGTTTTTATGAGTGTCTTCGAACACATCCTTTCATTTATCTAAATTTTCTTTATTTCATGTTTTCTAATAAAATTGCATTTAAATAAATATTAGATTTTTAATCGTAATTTAATGATTTGGCAGCTAATTTGATAAAGTGACTCACAAAAAAAAAAATTCATTTTTATAAATTAATGAGAGCAAACCAAGAATTCTTGCCATGTTTCAACAAATATTTATTTTTAGAAAGATTGTATTTAAATTTATAAGTCGTTAAAAAAAATCATAATGTTTAAAAAATTAAATTGCCACTTACATCAACTGCTATAAAAATAAATTTAAGTTAAAAATAAAGTGGTTTTTTACAGAATATTTTGTTCTGTATTACGGTTCAAAATCAGTAACAAGCAAAACTTGAACATGTTTCAGATGTTTTTTTCCTTCTTTTTTTAAAATATGTCTTTTCTTTTTCTATTTTTTTAAAAATAAGTCTAAACTTTTTCTGTTTGAGTATTCAAGCCACAGCTTTTGTATTGGTGTGTTATTCCTGTTTTTTGTACACAAACAGCAAAAATTGATAGAGAAATCTTTTTTTTTCCCTCACTCGATAAAAATGTTAGATTTTAATATTATTAAAATAGGATTCTTGAAAATACAATAAAATTTATTTACATGACATTTAATTCAGATTTTATACAAATCTTGGTTGAGAATATTTGTTTACATATGGTTTTACTCCCAATATTTCTAAACATTTCTGCAGAATATTTAATGTAGCAGAAAACAAAAGCAGACGTGCCTAAAAAAAAGAAAAGGTAAAGGTCAAATTTTAATCATCTAAATAATAAATATGTATAACAATAAAAAAAAATATGAGAAATATTTTTTTTTAGAAATAATGCATAGCTAACAATCAAGATCAATAATAATAAAAAAGAAGAAACAGAATAAAAATCTTATGAATCCAAAAAAAAAGGTAAAGGTCAAATTTTTAAAATCATCTAAACACTAAATATGTATAACAATAAAAACATATGAGAAATAACTTTTTATAAATGATGCATAACTAACAATCAAGATCAATAATAATAAAAAAGAAGAAACAGAATAAAAATCTTATTAATCCAAAAACTTATAAATATTTTAATAGCTAATTAATAAAAAATTAAGACACTTGTTTTTAATTTGAAAGCCATAACTTTTTTATACAGAAAATAACCTTGTATTATATAAATACATTTAATTAATAAGATGCTAGTAAAATTAAACTATGAAAATAACAAGTAGGTAATATTGAAAAAAAAAAACATACTGAAAAATATTTTTTACACATGAATAGTAAATATTTTAAAGTAATATAAGGACACACAACTTAAAAAATAAAAATAAATAAAAATATTACTTGATTGCAGAAAATAAAACTAGAAATAAAACTAGAACAATTAAGCAGATTAATTAATTCTTGGTAAAAAAAGGTTAAAAAAAGACTTGAAGTTTTAAGATAAAATCACAAGATTTCATATACAAATTAAATATTTTTATTACATTGCTACAGTATTGACAATTGTAAAACTTAGCCAGTGATATTTAGAAAATGCAAAAATCTTCGGATTAACAAAAATCTTATAAGACCTTTAGTATGAAAATTAATTTCTTCCTGCCTCCTGCTAACTAAGATGGTTTTCAATGAGAAAATAGGTTTTTCATGCAGCTTCTTGTTACGTTTTTTAAATTTGGTTCACTAAAATATCCTAGAATTTAGTTCCACTAAATTTTTTTAATTAATGTGAATAATTATTTCAAATTATCTTCATATATTGTTTTAAAAATGTTTAAACTTAAGTGAGCAAATAAAAGTACATAACAATATCAGAACAATGAACAAGCTATTAGCATTTGATATTTGCAACAAGAGTTAATGTTTTAAAGTATAACAATAAGACTTCAAATACTAGTAGTTACACTTTCATTGATTATAAGCAAGTACAGTTAAAGAACATATTTATAAACAATTATGAAGATAATTTGTTTCTAGAAAATGATGGATTTTACTTTTTAATCACTAAGAATTGATAAACCTACAATTTATTAGCAGCACAAATTTGAGTTTTGAAATTAAGTACAAATGCTATGGACAAAACTATGGAAAACACATCATTGATAGATTAATTCTTTTTTTTATGAATTATCACTTAAAAGCAATGAATTATCCCTTAAAATATTTTTTCAACCTATATAGAAGTGAATCCTGGACATAAATAAAAAAAGATCAGAAGAGTTTGTTAATCTAGAAGAGAGATGTAATGAGAAATTTTTTTTGATAACTGTGAATGATAGAGGAGTTGTAAGAGAAACAATTCAGATATGAAAAAAATATGGACACATTGATGTTGTCACTGATATAGAGATAAGGAAACTGAAGTGGTAGTGGCACATTCAGTGGAATGGAGCTACAAAAAGGGTCTTTTATTAAAAAACAGATGGCTCTAGGTATAGGGCAAAATTAATGGCACGCACCAGTAACAGGGCAACTAAATATAACAAATGGTGATTCAAAAACTGCCTGTCCATCGCCACTTTTTACAATAAAAATGCACCATATGTTCATTTTATTATTATTTTTTTTAATGAACATAGAATTATCATAAATATTTTATAATCTGAAAATTTATTTCTTGCTTGTTTCTGAAAATTTTCTTCATTTTAGAACTAACCATTAAATGTTCACCATATTTTGATAAATGCTTCAAAAGAAATGCTTCACACTATTAATATTAACTGTTTTTTTAATAATTTAAAAATTTCCATTTTCTCAAAAATGCAGTCATATGTTTTAAAATTTGACCACTATTAAAAAAGTTACAACTGACCAGTAGCAAAATTTACCAATTATGCTTTATAGCTCTAAGTCACTTAAAAAACTAAGGAAAAAGAAGTTAAAGGATGTGGAAAGAGAACTTCAAAAAGATAAAAAATAAGAAGCTGGAAGAATAAAACTCAAAACTGCAAAGAAGGAAGGCTGCCCTAAGGCAGGCTTCAGTTCTCAAAGGGCAATGAGTAATAGTAGCACTATTTGACTTAGATTCAAGTCTGGTATTTACTTGAAATTACTTTAGATTTAAAACATAAAAAATAATACAGAAATGTTGAACATAATAAACCTATTTTGCAAACTCTAATGAAGCAAAAACAAACTATACCTTAATTACTATCAATCGGTCACTTTTAAGATCAAGCTTTAAAACACTGGCAGCTCTGTCTGTATAATACCTGATAATAAAAAATAAATAATAAATAACCAGAAATGAAAAAATATTAGTTTACAAGCAATGATCAAACAAATTTTGCTGAAAAATGAAAAAAGATCCAATAAGAAATTCAAAAATAATAAAAGGATTTTAAGCATATTTATACAAATTAATGCTTAAGCATAAATAATTCAGCCTCTTACAATTTTTTAAAAATAAAAATTTAAAAACAAAATTATTTGCAATTTAGCCACAATTGATTACATTTTGATTAGGGCAGTTTGACATGCACTTATTCGAGAAAGAAAAATTTAAGTTTTGGGATAAACAGAGTAAACTTAAATGCTGTTATTCATGCGGTCAACAACAGTCAAATGCATCTAATATAATAGAATGATATAGTTTAGAAATTAAATATGAATCAAATATTCGCTAAATGCACATTTCTGTTTGGGATATATAAAATAAAAATTTTTTAAACCAAGAACACTTATCATAATAATATTAATATTAGAATTGCAAGAGGTAATTAAAAATTGTTTTGAAATAGTTGAAATTGCTAAAATTTAGACAAGTTTTTGAAAAAAGTATTGAAAGTTAAATAATCTTTTTCACAGTAAACAACAAATTAATACGTTTGTCACCTGTTTCTATAAAAATATGATAGCATTTGTTTTGTTCAACTTTTTAAATGAAATTTCTCAATTTAATAAAATTATAATTAATAAAAAATGAGTACATTTGAGGAGGAAATACATGGTAAAAACTGGTTGAATGAATTATTTTAGTGCATGGGAATAGCAAAAAAAAACATGCTTAGCTAGGGCAAGAAACAAAATTGTAAGGACGCAAGATGATGGAAGGAAAACACCATCACAAAGAGCTCAGTATTTTTAATTGTAAATTCACATTAAACATTTAACAATAAAGAGTAACAACATAACATTAAGTAACATAAAAAAAGAACTTGAAAGTTTTGCCCAAACTGAGTGGGGAAAAGGGAACCAGGAAGGTTCGGAGCTCGTCTTACGTCAGCTCACATTAAGTCAGGATGAAGACTGTTGTTATTGTTTTTGCGTATAGAGGGATAGCGCCATCTGGTGCTACGAATTATCTATCCGTTACAAAATAAAAATACCTTGATAAAAGATCTCATTTTGTATGTAATCAAATAACTGAACAAAAACATGAGATGGTTAAAAAATCTATGAGTCAAGATAAAAAATAAATAAGAATAATATGACTGATTTAAGTCAAATTTATCATTACAAATTCTAGTAATAATTCAAATATTAATACATAAGAACAAAATTATAATTTAAAAGGTTTTTAAAAAAGCCAAACAATTAATCATTCATAAAATTATTTCACTCAACATTTTTTAATACCTCTTCATGATTTCACAGCTGTTCTTAATTAATTTAGAAATGTATGCTTGATAATCATTCAAATTGCAAATGGACATTAAACTTCTTATATTTATACAACATTCAGAATTTTTTCTCATTGTTAATTTTATAAAAATGCTAAAAATTTTAAAAAACACATAAGAATATGACATACCATAAACTTGACAAGTATTGGCACAAGAAGAATGGTTCAAGAGTTGAGTAAGATTTGTATACCATCTCATCAAATCTGAAAGCATAAATTATGTTAATAAATGAAAAATACAAAAAAATATATAAGTGTGAATAATATAAGTCAATATAAGTGTGAATGTGATAATTAATATTATAATTAGAGAAACTATTTCTTTTCAATAGTTGTATTTTCTCATTTTTGAATTTTTTTTATTCCTGGTTCTTTTGTGATACCACAATAATTCCACAGAAATTCTTATTAAAAAGAAAATTTGAAAGGATTCACTTCATTTAAGAAAAATTATAACTCTGCTAAAAATATTTTTAATTATGCATATGCTTAATAAATAGCCACAGAAATGTTTTATTAAGAAATCATACACATGGTGTTTAATTTTCAGTGGCAAACATAAAAAAGAACCTGTCAGAACAAGAAACACATGCCTGTTTTAGTAAATATATAAGCAACTGCTGGGGAAAAATTAACAATTAAAACAAAGCATTTTTACAAAGAAGCATAATTAAGTATATTTATACTTAAAAAGATAAGGTTATGTGGTCTTATATTACAGGAAATTGGTTTTTTAAACACTGCGTAAAGTTAGAAGAGCACTATTAACTATATTAGAGTTAAAATGTACTTAAAAAAACTGCAAAATCAATTGATTTTTTCATTTATATATTTATTTGAAGAATAGAGACAATGACAAAATTAGGATTCATTGACAAACTGGTCAAATACCCAGAAGTATATTAGTATATGCAAGGTGACCACAGGCATACAAAAAAAAAAAAAAAATCTCAGTTTCTTTCCAGATTTTTTTGGACTTATTTACAAAATTTCTCTGGTTTTTTAAACTGGTGGCACAAATGTTATTAATTAAGTTATGCCTCAGTTTTATTTTTGGAATACCTATATTACAAAAGACTTATACACACACTTAGAGCCAGAAATAAGCAATTTTTATTTTAAAAATATTACAAGACGAATTTGTTTGGAAAAAGTATTGGACTTCAAACTCAAATTAATTCATTTCCCCCGACTTTTTATGTATTTTAACTAAATTCCTCGAGTTTTCCTGGTTAATAAAACTTTCTGTTCTGGGGCTACCTTCATACGTCACTCAAATCTAAAAAAAAAAATTCCCTGAACTTTCCTAGTTTGAAAAGAAAAACTCAAAATTCCCTGTATTTTTTCTGTTAATTTTGGTGATTTTTAAATTACCGCTATTTTCCAGGTTTTCCCTGTGGAGTGGTCAACTACGTTTATAATAATAAAAAAATATATTTGGGCTTAAATTCTATACTAAAGTGAGGAAAAAAACAAAACATAATTAACATTAAAATCTGACATTAGTAAGGCAATATTAAGAACATCCAAACCTGTTTGATGGCTGGAGGAAAACAGGGAGATAAATGCTGATTATTAGAAACCATATGAAAGTTTTATCGAGCAATGAAAATGGTTTTAAAATTTTTAATCTTGTTTTCTCAATATATGCTTTTATCTGATTCTCTGATTTATCTTTGCTAATTTAATTATTAGTTTGTGACCTCTAATGACCATATTTTTACTTTACTTTTTACTAGGATTCTAAAAACATTTATCAAGGGAATATCATGCCTGATAAGACATATTTTAAAATACAGGAATAATAATACAACTTAAATAGGAGACATTAGGAAAAAACTCATTCAACTATTTTTTATTCATTGACAAAATACTGGATAGTCCCTTGGATACCATAATTCTTAATGAAAAGGAATAGTAATAAAAATAGAGATATGTAGCATAATCTGTGATTAAGGTCTATTGAGACTTTCACATGCATTTGATATGATTAAATTAAAAAACATTTTGGGCTTTTATATAATAAAAAAAAAAGAATTCATAAAGACAAGAACCTGAGAAAAATAACACTTTTTTTCCCATATAATAATAATTTGAATAATTGATAAGAACAAGCTAAAAATATTTTTAATGACTTTTATAAAATAAGCAGTTAACATATTCACATAAAAAATTCAATTAGAATTTTTATTTCATCACCAGAAATTTTCAAATTATCTTATTTAAAGATTTAACATAAGAAGTCTTACGTTAGAATAAATCTAATACCAAAATTAAAGAAATAAATAAACCTGTAATCATAAGCATTTGTAAAGAATCACAGTTTAATGCTGATTTATCTAAATAATTTACCCCATTAAAACTTTCATATAAAAACTGCTGATTAGTAATAATAATAATGTTGTCAAAAAACACGAAAAATTCATTAAACCTTGTTTTAATATTGAAATGTGAGCAGCCACATAAAATATATCTTAAATTTTTGTAGGCTTTGTTTATTAATGAGTTAGTCAATTATGAGTAATAGTTAAAATAATTCGAGAAATAGAACATGTTAGGACCTGACCATAATATTTATGCTTTGTTCTTTCAGACATAGACAGTTTTACAGCTGATATCAGATTTTAAGATGTTTTGATTAGCGGCCTTTACTAACTTTAGATTATTTCTTACAAGTTGTGTTTATAAATACCCATGTTACAGCATAAGTAATTTTTAATCACCCTAAATATACATATCATAATATTAACAAGAAACCAGGATATTGAAAAAAAGTATTACATCTTTATAACATTATTTTGGAGAACATAATTTATGCATATGTAGGTGATAGAACATCTCAGTTGGAGAGTAAGTGTAATTATGTAAATTATAATATGTAATAATTATGTAATAATTGACTTATCAAATAAGATAAATTGATTTAGTTTTCTAGCCTTTTCAACACAGACCCGATTAAATATTATATAAATGCATACAAAAAATTATAATAGTAAACGCAACGTCAAAATAAATAAATTCATAGCAATCATGGCTTTAAAGTTCCAAAACATAGCACTTTCATACATACTGTTGATCTATTTGAATGCATTTTGAGTAGTATATACAAATTCAAGACACAGAGAAAACATATAATGTTTATCATGTGCATATTTTTATTATTTATTTCAGAATTTTTTAAAAAACAGGTTTAAATTATAATGCTTATAAAGAAGAAAAAAATAAAGTTAAATTTTTCACTTAAAGATTTAAATTTGTCTCAAATTTCTTTAAGAAAAAGACTGACAATCTTATCTTTTTCTTATTTTTTCAATGAAAAATTTCTTAAGAAAATTTACATCTCATAGAAGATACAATTATAATTTTTTTAAAAAAAGAACATTTTTAGATGATTGTTGGCTTTGAAATTTATTTTAAGAAACAAATAAAATTTTACCTAGAGAGGTGTAAAATTAAGTTCTGGGCTTCAGGTTCTAAAAGAGGAGATGTGTCAATATCCACCTTGAAAAGAATCTCATTATCTTCAAATAACCTAATAACAGGAAATTGCACCATTTCAAAATACAAGTTATAGAAATAATCCAACAAGTCTAAGGTTGATAAAAGAAAATCTGAACTTTCATTGTTTTCTTAGTGAAGACGCGATACAGATTTTGAAAATAATTACAATAAAAACACGATCAACTTCCGTACAATATTAAGCGAATTTCCGACGAGACAAGCTCAAACCTTGAATTAATTCATCTCCCCAGACTTTTTATGTGTTTTCATTAAACTCCCGGTCATTTCCAAATTGATAAAAATCTTTGACTTTTTCCTGATCTCTATTCTGTGGTCATCTTACCTATTATTACATTTCTATTAAAAGTAAAGACTTAAACAATTATAACATGACCACTTTTTATATATTAACACAAAAATATTTATCGATCTGAGGGAATAGGCGCTAAAATTCAAAGATGAGTAAATATTGTAGTCATTCCACAGTATAAAAATAACATGCTAAACTATGTATTATTACATTTCTATTAAAAGTAAAGACTTAAGCAACTATAACATGACCATTTTTTATATATTAGCACAAAAAAATTTACCAATCTGAGGGAATAGGTGCTAAAATTCAAAGATGAGTAAATGTTTTAGTCATTCTACTAAACTAAGTGGCACGACAGCCCATAGAGGACCAAGGCCTAGTGTGCCCATCTCAGTTTTCTTGACCGTGGGCTCTGGGGTGCAGGAGCAGATGTTCTGGTTAGGTGGTCAGCCGAACGCGAAACCCCCAGTGTTTAGTTCCCAAGCATGCTTGGTACTCATTTATCAACCCACTGAAGGGATGAAAGGCTGAGTCAACTTTGCCCGGCCCGAGGATCGAACCCAGGACCTGTGGCACGGGAGCGCGAAGCGCTACCATTTAGTTATTCTACAATATGAAAATCAAACTCATTCCATGATAAAAAATAGTGCAAAATTTACCCTTTCAAACCAGCGTGACAAAGTTGAAATGCTGCTCCACTGTTTCTTCCAAAACTCAGTATTTCATTCAAGTTAAGAGAGTAATTAAAGTTTCTTCGATGTTTCATATCAAACATAAGTAAAGAGGAGTAGCTAAGAATCTCAGCAACTCTCTCCAGACTTTCATTTGTCTCTAGATCTAAAACAAAAGAGTTTATTAAAACCTTTATTAACATAATTGAATAGGAAAAAAAAATAATATCATAAAAACATTTGACTGAACTTGTATAGTAAATTAAATTTAAAATGCTGTTTTATCTTTATCTATATTAAATATGTGATTTTATAAGAGATAAGAAAATAATGATAATATTCATCCAATGATAATAAAAAAAAATTAATGTGTTCCATGGTAGATATAATAAACATTTAATTTCGAAGAATTTTCAATATTTGTATTGTTTTATTTACTTTCTATTAACTAAGACAGCTTACATTGTATAACAAGAAACAGTTAAAATATTGGATATATTTTAATTTTTTTTACAAGGTATTAATGATTTTGTATAGTGCGGCTTTGAGGAGAACTCCTCCAGACAGAAAGTCTGCGGCTGTCTGCTGCTTTGGTAACAAGCGAGAGCACATTTCTAATTTGGGTGAAATGGTGGAAAGAAGGTGTCGATTGGTTTACTAATGACGACCCACGCTAAGACTAAGACAAAACTATTCACCCCACATCCCTATTCGAAGTGGTCTTTCCTCGTAACCATAGTACCCGCCCCGACGCGCATCTGGAGGAGTTCTCCTGAAAGCAGCACTATAAAACTACTTTAATTTGAATTTAGTCATTCCAACAAAAATTTTAGGCAATTGAGTTTCTAGCGCCAGGTAATAAAATTCATCAATTTGAGAATTAACAAAAAACTATTTGAAAACTTACAGCCACAACCACACACTGTTAAAGAAAACTGTAACACTTAACAAATTACAAGAATGAAAATTTGATAAAACATATCATGCCTTACAAAGCTCAGTTTCCAATTTTTTCAGCATAAAAAGATTCATTTCATTAAGTATGTCTTCAACTGATGCCCTTTTCTTTCTCCCATGAAAGTCACTAATGTTTTCCACACCAATGAAGCATAATTTTCTGCAAACAATAAAAGATATCATAACATGAATTCAACATGATTCCATATAAACAATGAGTATACATTATTAAGTAAAGCAACAAAAATATTACCTACTCTGACCAACTATAGTTTAGCTCTGTTAGCAAAGATGAAAACACTTCAAAAAAGTTTTCCTGAGATTTTGGAGCCTGAAAAAGAAAAGACAATTTAATTAGGGGGAAATATAATTATAATAATACATTATATAGTGTGCCCACTAAAGTCTATATCCATCATCTTGACTACTAAAGGGTTGAACTATAGATATAAAAGTGTCTAGGTATAGTAAAGTGGTTCCGCATGAGATCACTGACAGCACTACTTAGGAAAAAGACTATGGAGGTAGCATTCCTGTCTCAAAAACAGCATGAGATTGGGTGAAAGGTGAACTACAAAGCTGAATAGCGCCATCAATTAAGTACAAAAAAGCACCCAGTGGACATACTGCAAAAACCAATAAGACTATATGTTTGTTTGCAATAACTTACACTGAGGGAATATTAGAAAGAAGGGGGGGGGCAAATAACTAGGGTCTACATATCAATGAAAATTTAGTGGTCCAATAGGACCACCTAGGTATTCATTTAGTGATCTGAAAATTAAATATGGTAAACAAACTTAAAATAAAATTGATTTTGACAAATGTATAATTCATGTTATGGTATACATCAAAAAATTATTAATTGCCACCAATAACACCCTGAGACTAAGTAAGCTCATTATCTCACAATGGTTGAAGATTATTTATTAAAATTAAAAAATATTAGTAAATAGATTCAACATATAGATTAATATGCTGACATCAAATAAATAGAGGAAAACCAAGGAAGAACTAACAAAATATTATATTAAAGATTTATTTTCTAAAAATTATACAATTCTAAGTAAAGTTAGTTCTAAAAAAAACAAAAAAATATTTTATTGATTAACAATTATACTAGTAGTACATGAATGCTAAGAACAGCACAACATAGAAATTTGAAATTTCAACATTTAAATTAAAATATTTTTTATATCACACTTTCAGTTATTCCAATTGAAAAATTTTGAAACTAAAAAAAATAAAGAAAAGAACAAATTGTAATTAATTTAAAGAAACACGTTTAGTCATGTCATAGGCCTTTAATAAAATAGGAGTTCATTTTTAATGATCCATAAACAAATGCCTAATCTTTTCCTTTCTTCATTTAAAAGCTGCCTTTCCAAATCGAAAAACTTAAGGGTTTGGTTCCATTATTCGTTACTATTTTGTAAATTCCAAACATATTTCAAGGCGACAAATTCATTGCACATGTGTATGATTTTAGCAATATTTGTAAAAACTTCAGCAGCAATTGTCGCCTAACTGGTCTGAACCCTACAAATAACAACAAAAAATACTTTTATGTCAGATGTTTAAAGCTAAAGGGGTTTCAAAATCTTAAACTAAACACTAAGTGGTGTGGAAAGTTGTTTTTCATGTTGTGTAACACAGCGAGTTTACTGTAATTAGCAACCACTTTTAAAACAATAGCTTTTGGCAGTTAAAAGGGTGAATATGGACTTCATTGGCACCCTGGATAATAATACAATTACGGAGATAGTAATACATTATGTATTATTGACACAAGCTTTTTTTTTCTTTTTTAAATTAAACAATTTGGATCTAAACTATATAAAAAAATTATTAAGGTAACACATCTTTGCAATCATTTCATAGCAACAATATGCAGGGTATCTGCTACATTTTAGATTTTCAAATCCATGTCTTTTCATGACTAATTCCAAGAATGACTTAAGGAAGTTACTATTTTCTACGCCAAAAACACAACAATAACTTTAAAAAAGCATTATAATAACATTAATTGAAATGATAAGTACAATCAAAACTGTTATACTCTGCATTTTCACATTTATATACTTTAATTTAAAAATCAGAGTAAAGAAAGAGTCGAAGCAATAAAATAACTGATAAAAATACAAAAGCAGATAATTTTTTCTTTTTTTCTGCAGAATTATATTCTAAAGATACTTTTCTCATTCATCCGAAAGGAAAGAAATACTCCTGATTTTTCTGTTCTGATTTTGGAATAAAAACAATACGCCAGTGACTGGCTTGCTTCAGCTAGAATTTTTAATTGATAAAATAAAATAAAAAAAATAAATAAAAATTCTGAAATTACAAAAGTTAAAAAGATAATTTGATCTAGAAATGTTTTTTCCTCCATTTTTTGAAAAAACACCATAATTTTTACAGACAGGGGAGCTGCAGAATTAATCAAACCAGAGAAGTTTGGAGATGTGTTGTAAGAGAGGTCAAAATACATCATAGGCTGTAGTGCCAAGGAGTAAGCTAGGTTTTAAGGATTAGATAAATCTGCAGAATTAACCAATCCAGAAAAATAGTTTTAGCAAATATGTTTCGTGGGTTTCTCTTAGAATAAAAATCTTTTACGAAAGATTATTGCAAGAAATAAAAATTGGTCAGATTAATTATTCACTTGCAAAATTATAAAATTTTTCATTTATAAAAATTTCATATTTCCAAAAAAATATTTTTAAAATTTCTTAAATGCAAAAAGATTTGAATTTTAATGACATAAAATGTTAATATTTAACTTGTATCAATACTCTTATTTTGCTCTTTTTTTAATAAAATATTCCACACAAGACAAATATTTATCAAATAAAAAATTTAATTTTCTAATAAAAAATAATATCCAATAAAAGAAATACAAGATTTTAAGTTTTAGCCTATTTAGTTGTGAATTGATGTCTTGTTTGATTGCCTAATTCTATTGTCACCCCTCCTTCTGTTGATACTAAGTAAAAACAAATATAGTACAAAATTCTCCTTCTTAATATATTTGTACATCAAAATATATTAAAAAGGAGAAAGTGATGTTTATGAATTTCTGTGTTTAGCTAAATAATAATAACCACAACAAAAATACTCACCACATAATATAAAATATCAAAATTATAAGTTGCTTCTGTATGAATAGCTGAATGTATAGCACTAAAAAAAAATTACTCAAATTAGTTTTGACTTACTAATAAAAAGGTCAAAATACAAACGATAAAACAAAATTGTCAAAGAATTAATATTATGATGATGAAGTAACTGACTTGCACAGACTGTAAATAAAAAATTTTGAAATCTGAGAATTAGATGCGGCGTCTTCTTTATGATTGTTCATAAAATTTGCTTTCAATGTACCATCACTAAAAGAAAGAAAAACTTACAGTTAATAATGGGTAATATAAAAATAATATTTCTATACATTGCACAATAAAATGATGACTTTCTAAAGGTGAATTTGTAATATGTTTTTATGTTTAAAATTGAGTTTTAAAATTTCAACAATTTATTAACTTTTGCTTATTTACAATTTATAACCTAGCCCTTTATCTCAACACTTCTGATTTGAGAAAAAAAAATTCAATGTACTAGAATACATCATTTGAAGCACAAAAAATATTTAAAAAAAAACTACATTATAAAATTAAAAATTTATAAAAAAAAAAGTTTGAAGCATTTTAATAACATAATGCAAAACTACAAAATATTGATTGTTGTATTTCTGCATCATTGTAAAAAATGCCTCACATATTCAAGAATTCAAAAATTTCAATCCAAATTTCAGTTTGAGTTATATTACCAAAACTAATACATGTATCCTTGTAAGCAACAAATTGAACTTCAATTAAAAAAATCACCACAGTAGAAAAAAGTAGAACAATATGTGTTAAAAGTAATGTTGCAGAATTGCAATAATTGTGAAAATACATATGCTTTTTGTGTTTGTTGCAGATGAGCAGCACAGTGATATAAAATGTTTAAAAGAAGTGTAGAGACGATAGTACTTAATTAAAGACTTGTTAGGCTTCTTGTTTCAGTTCAAAATGTTTGCAAAAGTAGTCATAGTAACTGTAGACAAAATAGTATATTTAATTTTAAAAAAATGTTAAACGTTTAATCAATGTTATTATTTGACAAAAACATAGTTAAACAAATGCAAAAAATAAATAAAAGATAAAATAAATAAACAAATTTAAAATTCTGTTTTCCTTTAAATGGGTACAAAATACTTTAACTTGACTGATTTTTATTATTTTTTTGAAAGACATTTCAGTATCACATTCTAAGTCTGCCAAATGCAATCTCTAAGGCACCAAAGTGCCAAAGAGGTTTCTTACCTTTGAGTTTGCCCCTTTCTGAGGTGTTTTTATTAATAAATAAATTTATTTTTTAGTTTCTTGTGTACTACTGCCAGGTTGTTGCCAAAAATTGACAACCCTTATGACACCAGAGCTGATATCAATGTTTGTCTGGTGCTTAAAAAACAAAACACTACCTTTTTTACTAGTGTTCTTTTTATACATTATTTATTAGATAAAAATAATTATATTTTATGCATTCAATTAGCACCATTTTAAAATAAAAAAGAACACATATGATAAATAACAAACACAGTGTATAAATATACCAGTCAATATATAAAGTCTATGAGAAATATTTTTCTTAGAGATAGTAATGCATAAATATTAAAAAAATTTATAAAATATTGTATTAAAAATATTAAAATATTGTTAAAGCATAAATATTGAATTTTAATACTTCAATCTACTTTAATTATCTTAACTGTTTTTGTATGAAAAATCAATAATTCAAACATAAGTATGTAAGGTAGATTACTTTACTACCTCCTGCCAAAACCTTTTCCAGCAACCATACAATATGAAAGGTATGATAATAATATAAAGGAATATAATATAAATATAAAGGACGGCTTTGAATTTTTAAAATATTACTCACTGTTGAGGAATAATCAAATTCTTTGCAACAAGATCTTCATATACTTTTTTAACTTCTGATGAAAAGGAAGAATCAAAACGAACATTATCAAAACTTAAATCTAACTTCTAAAATAAAGAAATTAAAAATTGTGTATTGTTTGCAAATAACATATACGCATAATCACTTGTGAAATAAGGAGCGTTTTACCTATATTTTTGAAAAACATCACATATGATTATTTTGCATTATATTAGCCCCAGAAATCCCATGGGAAAAAAATGCTATACAATTTTTAAGCATATTTCAAAAAGGATACTAAAGTTCAGTGACCATGAACCACTATGTTTAAATTAAAAATCAGATTGTGCAATGTTAAAATACAGTTTTCGAAAATCACTATAGTTCATATTTTTAGAGCAATTTAAAGCAATAAGTTTATTTCTGGTAGAACAAATACGAGTTATAAATTAAAATATCATTTTACAAAACTGAGAAAATATTTAATAATAATAAAAACAGAAACTGCGAGAAAAATAATACATGATTTATATTTCAAATGGGATGCTAAAATTTGATCAAAGAGGATTGTTAACAAAACATCAATATCAATGTTAAATATTTTGTGGCACTTTTACGGAAAACAAAAAGAGCATTTCAGTAATTTTAGTACAATTAAGAGCAGTAGTTTTACAGTCTTGACACAGTTTTCATAGGCAGATAATCTTTTGAGGCGATAATTTTATTCAAATTTTAACTATTATATTTTTTTACAAGCAATATAAATAGTATTAACATTTTTGAGAAATTTCCTGATATTTCCAAAATTTCAAAACTATTCTTCCAAATAGAGTTTTCTCTATTGCTGGATAATTTGCAATTTAATGATCATATAAATTCAAATATAAATACAAATGTTGTCTTTTTAATTAAAAGTAATTTTAAAGAGAGTAAAAGCAAGTAAGATTTTGACAAAATGCCTATTTTGATGTAAGTAAAATAAAATAAATATATATAAGTCTGATAGATTATTTGAAAGATAGATTGGAGTGATTCTAAGTAAAAATATTAGTTTGAAACAAGTTAAAATAGCAGTTTGGAGAACCATATATATACAGTAGAGTGCCGATTATCCGAACTGCTCGGGACCGAACGTGGTTCTGATAATGAAAAGTTCGGATAATTGGAAAGTTGTTTAAAATCTAGTTTAAATGATTAATATTTATGCACTAACTTCCCTTCACACCTTTTCCAGACTCAGGACTGGTAGTACTATCTAAAATATCTCTGGTGCGTTTAAAAAATGTTTTTTTAAATTTTTAAATATTTTTCATTTATTTATTTATTTTCTTAAAATTTTTTTTTTCATTTTGAATTTTTTTAAAATCATATTTCAGCTTTTTATTACTTTTTTTGTAAATTACTGATTTTACCACATTTTTCTTTATTTTCTTTCGCATTTCTACCATTGTAGACTGTCAAAATGAAGCTCCCATTCTTGGAAGATAATTTTCAGTTGAATAGGGCTAAGGGGTATGTAGGTTTAACTGTATAACAATACATGTATGTATGGTTACTATAAGAAAGCTGCTAAAAAAGGTTGTAAATTAAATAAGGTATTCAGATGTAGTGGACATTATTTATTCTTCTAAGTTTAGAAAATTTTTCGATAAGTTGAATAGTATTCTAAACTTAAAAACAAAAAAATGAATTCTGACATAGTGCGGATAATAAGGGTTCGGATAATCGGCGCTCTACTGTATATATACATAAGTTATATTTAACAATTTGATATATGATTTTTGATTAAGTGAGATGCTTTTACAGTTTATTTAGATTCATAAAAGCAATATTAATATGCAAACACATTTAAGTCTACTTTTTTTAAAAAAAAAATAACAGAAAGTTACACTATATTCATTTCTATTTTTAAAATATGGGCAGGTATATGCACACATAACTGCATTAAGGGTGGTGCTTGCAGAAGACTTGGTTTCAATTCATAGACAACTTTCCCAAGTACATAGTTTATGGTCAGTTTGTTTCTATAAAGAAATTGGACAATCGAGCAATAAAATTTTTGCATTAAAATTAATTCTGTTTTAAAAGGAAAATAAGGACTTGACTTTTACTAAGACTACTTATAAAAAATATGCAATCCTAAGCGATTTTAGAGATATTAAGTTAAAATAAGCACCTAAAAGCCTTTTCTAACACCATGAGAATTCTATTATTTTGAGTAGATTTATGAACAGTTTAATGATTAAAATTTAAAAAAAATTGATTAAAAAATTTCAGATTGGGAGCTGCTGGGATATACTCCTGGCTACAGTATTTGCAAATGTATATTGCCCATAGCAATTTTACCTACGTTACAAATATATATATAATTACTAAATATAAATTTTACCTCAAAAACTGGTGTGTATTGCTCCCAGCATAAATTTCTGATATTAAACCATTCAGAACATTTATCTAATTGTGATTTAAAAAAAGAAAAGAAATAAAAAGCATAAGTCAAAATAAGTAATTGTTTGATCAAAAAGAGATTATTATAACAAACAAACTATGATTACCTTCATCTTTAAAACAAGAATTTACCTCGTTTTGAAAGCTTGGGTCACTTTCATATAACTGTTTGGCTATTTTAGAAACCTATTAAAATGGACACAATTTTTATCCACATGATCATAATAGTAAAAAAGAATTAGTACACTTAAAAATGATATTGCCATTTTTGTATATATTTACTCATACAGGTTGTCTTCAACTTTGGAACAACAGCAGCTTTTGCTACTAAAGTGGTAGCTTGGTGTGTAATAAAGTGGCTATGTAAGACATCGGAAAGAGATATGGGGGAAAAGTGAAATACAAAGTTATAGAGCATCAAGAAATGAGTACAAATAGACATCTTCTAAAAGTTAATGTTAAGAAACGTTCACATTTGCTTGTTCAGAATTTCTTACAATGAAACATGAAGAAACGATCTTAATAAGGAAAAAATTAATTATCACAAGATATCTTTACTTCTCGATCTTCAAAACTTTAAAGCTTTGAACATTCAAAACAAATGCAACTTGAGATAACTAGTTATTATTTTCTAAGACCATTTCATCCCACACATCATAGAAAATTCTAAATATTAAGAGCATGCTTTCTGCGTTCTTTTCTTAGGATCAATATTCACCAGGCATCTACTTGTACCAATTCAATCAATTAATTAATGTATTATAATTTTGTAATTCCCTTTTCCCTCATACACTTAGACTTAGAGGTCGGGCAGCTCCAAAGAGCAGGGTACATCGACCTGAGGTCTGTTGAACCCAAACTCTAAATCATGATCAACAAGAAAGCTTTATAGCTGAAATAAAGTTCAGCAAACACCTGACAGGAATGCCTTGCAGTTCCCAGTCTATAATGCAATGTTGCCCTAAATGCTCAATTCTTTGTGCAGAATAAACCTCACAATCATAAAGTATATGTGGTAAAGTCTCTTCCTCAAGATGACAACCTGGACAAAGAGAATCACATTCAATACCCATTATGTATAGGTGTCTCCTGAGGGTGCAGTGTCCAGTAAGAAGACCAATGAACTTCCTCAAACTGTGCTTGTTTAGCTTAAGAAGCTCTTTTTGACGTACACTAGGACAGTCGCGATTCAGCTTTTTACCTTGTCTCAGACCATCCGAGTTACGCCATAGCGCATGGGCAATTTTGCCATACAACTTGAATATAGTTGCCCTGAATGATGTGAGAGAGAATTCCAAGGCTGGTTCAGGGCACCTGAAAATTACACTGGAGCCAGCCGTGCTGCTTCATCAGCCAGTTCATTTTCAAGAATGCCCATATGTCCAGGTATCCAATGTAGGTATACCTTGTTATAAGTAGAGAGCTTACAGAGGACTGAGAAGCACTCCTACACTAGTGAAGAGGCGAATTTACACCATGATAGTGATAGGAAAAATTTTCCCTCATAACTTGTACAGTTTGAAATAGAAATGACAACTCCTCAGTTTACTACAAGTTGGAGTTGTAAGTAGTTTCATCTATTTGTGCATAGCCACTTTATTAAATCTAGACATCACTTTTATAACTATAGCTGCAAGAGGTTATAAAGTAAAATGGGTGGTTTTGAACTGTAGTGGGCAGAATAGTAATAACTAAGAATACTAAAATAAACATATGGATAATTAGACTAGGAGTTATTTAAAAAAAATTCGCGGCAATTTCACGGCTACAAAAGTAAGATTTGTAGATTTTAAATGCATATAACTTAATTAAAAAACCATTAAATACTTTGGATATTTTTTGTAGTTACAACTCTTGTGGTCCTTTGTACTTTTTCTTAAACTTTTCTACCTGCATAAATTTTAAAATTTTTTAAAAAAATACTGACTGTTATGGGCGTAACTCACACAAATGTCAAAATTGCAAAGCGGTCAATCGTTTACATATTTCCATAAATCATAAGGAAATTTAAAAAAAAGTATTTTCATATAAATTTTGAAAATTGTTACATTTTTAAAAACATTCAAGTTTTAAAGATTGTGACTTTTAATAACTATGAAAAATGCAAATTAATTTGTTCTGGATATAACACTCTATGATTTTAAATTATGGATTAACTGTTGAAAAATTGAATCGGTTAATAAATAAAAGAATGCAAAAGTAAAATGATTTATAACTAAGATTGAATAGTCTTAATGATTTCATGACTATATTTTATACTCAAGAAAGAATTTTATTAAAAAAATTTTGAGAAAAACAAATACTTTATTTTATAAAAGAAATGATTACATAAAGATAAGTTTAAAAAAATGAATTTACATAAAAAATTATAATACAGACTCTGCGTAACATCATAATTATGATGAAATACGCTATTTTGTGAAAAAAACCATCAACAAAAACATGAGACGGAAAATGAAAATAATTGATTTCTGGTCTGGGGGACTAGTGCTAATTATTTTATGGTGGTCAGAATCTCATTTTATTAGTCTTGGACCATCGGATAGCCATTAATTTTGAGACCTGTTATCAAATAATGCTGCCAATATTCAAAATACAATTTTTTTTCAAAATATTATAAACTTCATAGTAAAAGATTTCATTTGAAACCTTATACATATAATACATTTTAAATTATATAGAATTGAATTTTAGAATAATTAAAAATAACAAAAGTTAAAAAACATAATTATTTAGTCTCTTTCAAATACTATATTAAATATTGGCACCAATGATGTAACAATGTAAATATGTTACGTCAGTAACATAAAATGTCCCGTCTTTAACACAAATTTAAAATTGCATGCTAAGAAAAAAATTTTGTGGCATTTAACATTTTACTAAAGTGATAAAAGAGTCAGAATTTTTTTTAAAAAAAAATATCGCTTTCATTTGACAAAAATTTACATTTTGCTTTATTTATGGTACGAACGTAACAAAAAATTTTACAATTGAAATTCTAAAATTAGCAAAAATTTTTTTTCATCAAAGAATTACTTTTTTAAGTACATAATTGTAGTAAAATGTTACAAGAAATTTAACAAAATAGGTTTAAAGCTTAAAATATTTTATAAAATATTAAAATGGAGCATTAAAATAAGGCCTTTATTTCCTATAATTCTTGCAAAAATGAAACATGAGTTCGGAGCTATAAATGCTGGTATTAATTAAATGCTAATAGAAATCATGCTGCCTAAGATTAAAACATACATTTAAAGTTTTAAAATGATGATATAAAATATGTCAAGTTTGCTGAAGTTTGAAATTTTGAGTTACTTTTCGTGGAATTGCCCATAGGTAATCAGAAAAAAAAAAAGGTACAATACCTCAAACAGATGACTTGCTGGATTATTAAGGAGTTCTTTTTCATCTCCCAACTTTTTGAAACCTGTCAGAGTTATAGCTGAAAACAAAATTTTATCATTCAAAACAAAATTTTTTAGACAGTTTTATAAATTTTAATCAGTACTAGTTCTTTTGAACCTAAGTGTCTATAAACAAAAGAAAAAATAAAACTCTGGCTCAAATAAAAAAAAATCAAAACTTTTATACAATCTGTAATGACTAATATAAGAAGGAAACTTTCACTGGCTAAAAACGTAAATAAATCACAGTTGTATAGCCTCTCTTTTCAATAGATGAGAAAATTACTATATATATACACATACACACACACATACATATATGCCGGTATGGTGACATAAATTGACAATTGTTGCCAAATGTTCCACAAATGTTGCTAAAATTATACGCATTGGCGAAAAATTTGTCACCTTAAAATATGTTTAGAATTTACAGAATAGTAAAGAAAAATAATTTTTTTGTATTAAATTTCATGCATTTAAAAAAAAACAAAAATTGTACTAATTTTATTGTTCTATGCATGTTATTGAATTCAAATGGAATTACTAAAAGCAGTCTAGTACAAAAATTTTAAAATTAAATACGAAAATTGCAAATTTACATGTTATGAGCTACTTTACAACCGTATGCAGACAGTATAATTGTTTATAAATAAATTTGTTTTCTTTCAGAATTAACTAAATTTAAAACTTTATAATTTTTAGATAATTTTTAATGCAATATTTTTTTAGATCTTACTTTTCCCATTTATTTATTTACCTGGTCTCAGCATTTTAATCTATTTATTAATATTATTTAACATTTTTTTCACTTAATTTAAATAAATACCAATTTTTAATCATTACGAAATAATGAACCTAATTAGCTTTAGGGTGTTATAGATTGCAATAAATAATTTTTGATGTGCACCATAACATAAATTATGCAATTTCGATTTTTTCCCAAAATTTATCTAAATTCTAAGTTTATCGACAACTAAATTTTATATATATATATATACAGTAGGGAACCGATTATCCGGAACGATCGGGACCATCGCTATTCCGGATTACTGATTTTTCCGGTTTTCTGAATCGCTACAAAAAGCTGTTTTTTTTATTGTTAAACCCAACTTAAAAAAAAAATATTTGGAAATAATCTTAAAAAGAAGAAAAAACGATGAAGTAATACACTAATGATTATTTCCAAAATGACGGTAAGGTAAACATCTTTCAAAAAAGAAAGAAAAATCCTAAAATCTTATGAGGAAAAAAACATTTTTTTTAAAAAAATGGCTGGAAAATTTATTAAATTTCGTTCCGGTTTTTTGGTTTTCCGCTTTTCTGATTTCCGGATAACGGGTTCTGTACTGTATATGTATATATATATCAATAAAATAGAATCTGCATGAAAATTTAAAATCCAATGGCTGCAAAAAATTTTTGTCAGCAATACTTATTTAATTGTGGTAATAGGCACTGTGATGATACTAAACTATGTATTCATATAGTGATATAGGTTTTTTAAGATCCCTAGAAACAGAGTAGTACCTATTTAAATCCATCAACAAAATTTACCTATTTAAAAAAACAATTAAACACATTGAAAAACAATCTAAAACTTGTGAGTTCTCATGATAAAAGTCAATGACACATACTGCTATAATACACCTTGAATATTAATTTTTAATAAGATTTTTAGTTATAACAAAAAATTTAATAAAAGAAGAAAGGAAAAAAATTGAAGAATATGTTTAAAAACAAATTTGATGACTTTTTTGTGTGTAAAAAATTGAAATAAAGGTTATCTTTGTAAACATAAAAGCTGCTTTATGGAGTAAAAATTATCAAATTTAATGATAAATTATAATAATTTGCAGAAGGTTAACTTATGTCATACCACTAATATGCCAGCAGGTCAAAAAATAGAGCATTTGAAGAATATTAAAATTATCTTAAAAAAACAGAAGAGAACTTGATTATGATGTCTACATGAAGTCAAAATTATGATTAAATTGTGCCAAAATTATTCATATTAATAAGACTTGGATTGCAAACCCAAATGTAGAAACATCAACTTAATTGACAAAACTTATAACTTAATTAGTGAATGATTATGGTGTATTATTATTAATGAATTACTATGATGTATTAATTATTATTGTAACAATGACAATTCCAAATTGACAGTGTATAACCTGAATCTTTATCAATTAACGAATTTATCATTCTATTTAATCAGTTTTTATACATTTTCTAAGTTGTAATCAAAATATTAATTTACAGCAAGTTAACATAATGGCACATTATTTACAGGTCAAAGAATACAGCGACGGAAAACTGTTCAAACTATGTTGGAATAATGGAATAATAGCAACATAAAGTTTCAAGTATGATTACATAATACCGAAATAAATTGTTTGTGTGTTCACATGATTTAAAATTGTTCATGAAGATTAATATTTACGGGATTTAAAATTGCACACCGCGTTATGCATTTTCACAATTTTATATCAAATATTTCCGTATTCATGCATTTCAAAAGCCATTATGATTTGTTTTCAAGTGACTTAAATTTGTACACCAGAATTTGTATTCACGCGATTTTAAAATCAAACACCGATATTCAAACTTACGCAATTTTAAAATCAAACATCAAAATTCGTATTTTCTCGATTTTAAAATTAGACACCGAGATCCGTATACACACGTTTTTAAAATCAACTATCGAGTTTTGTATCCAAGCGATTTAAAAATTAAATATCAAGATTTATATTCGAGTGATTTAAAAAGCACATATTGAGATTCATACTCACATAATTTAAATGAATACATAAAATCTCCCTTTGACATTTTTATTAAAATGTTGATAATATTCTGTGGATAAATTCATACACTTTAATATAAACTTTTTTCTCCCTCAAATTTCAGTTATTTTTTGCTTGTTTAAAAAGTGTTTTCGCACATAACATTTTTGGATTGCTACTTTCAGCTTTTCTGTTTTTTTAACAAACTCATCCTTGTGGTATGACTAAATATAGAAATTAAAATATTGAATATGTAATTGTGTGTCACCAAAATGAAAAGGTTGAAATTTAGATACAAGAGTTAATCAATTGTTTGCGAATACTTTTTTAATTGAGATTTTGTATTCACAGTAAGTTTTTCATTTTATTTAAGTTTGGATGTAGAATTTTAAGAACATTCTTTTAAGAACTTAGATATTTTGAACCCAATTCAAAGGGTAAGGGCTTTTTCAAGTCAAATATTAAAAGAATTAGACTAAACTTTTTTGAGTAAAACTATAATTCATGTTTGGGTTCAGAGGCCAATTCAGGTTTCCTTAATTGGGTCTTATTTTTTTAATTTTATAATAAATAGTTTAGAATTCTATAAAATTTATTTGTCATGAAAATAAGTATTTTTATTTGTTTTAAAGGCAAAATAACAGAAAGAAATTTCAACCAAATTAAAGAAATTTTAATATTATTAGCTACGTTACTGCTATTGTACATTTAATTTAACTATTGCACAACTTTCATTAATTGCCATGGCTAATACTGGTTGCTAAAAAAAGTTGTATCACATTCCCCTCTTTTTTTGTTAGCTTTGTAGGTTATTCTATTGTTTTTTTCTTTTTTTGTCAATAAATACATGAGGTCAACTGAGGTCCCAGGGATGTCTAGTCGCTATGAATTCCTCATTTGGTTTGCACCGACCACAGAGCTGACATAAAATATCCTCAGCGGTAGACAGATCATGGGTTAGAGTCCCCTTGCCATCAGGCTAACCATGGGAGGTTCTTGCGGTCTTCCTCTCCATGTAATGCAAATGTGGGTTAGTTGCATAAAAAAGTCCTCCACAAAGGCAAATTTATCCCTATACTTGTAGGAGGTCCTCTGGATTGAGTTCAAAATTACAAGGCTACGCAGTTGAATATTAATAGTCGTAAACCCCAAAATTGGAGTGGCTGTTCACTCACGGTTATAAAATAAAAAAATAATAAATACAAAAGAGCGAATTTTCATGAAAATTACTTTTGCGTTGAAAGGATGTAAACAAAATAAATTATTAATCAAAGAGAAATTTTTTTTTCAGGAGTTTCGAACTTTGTCAAAGGTACATGTGAGTAGCTAGGTAAAGGTCTTATTTTAGTTTATGAATCATTTTTTGGAAAGGTTCTTTGTGAAACTTGGATGTAGGTAAAGAATCCCATTTACGAGTTTTCATGCACATAAATTGCTACTACGATTACCACAAATGTGTAACAAAGCTAATGCAACTTAAGTGAGAACTAGAGTTTTGCAAAAGATAGTGGTAAAAGCAAAAATTTTAGATTACTAAACATTTATATCATCATAAAATGCAGATATTTTTAATTCATAATCATAAATTTACCAGACTTTAGGTTCCAATCTGCCATGGAGTATATTTTATTGACTTGATTTCCAAAAAATGTACTGATATTTTCTATAAAATTGCAATGGATAATAGTACGAAAATCACTCATGTTAAACCTTTCACCAACTGAAGGCAAGCTACATAGAATAAAAAACAAATAGAGATAGTTGAAATTAAAAGTAATGAAAGACCACATAAATATAAATTAAACTATGACATATGTTTTGACGACAATATGTAAACAAAAAAAAAAATTCATACATTTTTAGTTTTGACATTTAATAATCTTAAAAATAAAGTTAAAAAGAGTTAAATTTATAAATTAAACAAATTTTAAAATTAACACATGACAAATAAGAAACATGAAAGAATCACACACACAAAAAAAGAAATTGATAGAAACTGAGCTAGAGATAAATTTCTAGTTTAGAAAAAAAAAACTTTATAAAAAAAATAAGTTCTTATTATAAATCATCTCATAAAAACAGAATTCATTTCACTATGCTTGAAAAATATCTTTACATGTAAATAGTTACTGCAAAAAAAAATTTAAAAAAATGTTTTTTTTTTTAAAAAATTATTGAACAAGTATTCCAGACAAGTGTTGCACGTTATTATGAAATAAAGAGAAAAGTTTTTATTTATTGGCAGTATTTAAAAATAAAATGCTTTCTTCAAAGCTCCTTTAAAAAAGAAGAAAAAAAAAGTGCACTATAGAAAATAATTCATCAATTACCTGAAATGCACAGCAATTTTCTTAAGTGGAGTATTATGAAAAAATGAGTTATCTACTGCCAAAAATTCTTCATTTTCACAAATATCTGTCAAAACAATCTAAAATAAACAGAATATTAATTTAGTAGGAACAGTAATAATTTAGAAGAAATAAATAAAAATTAACCTAAAAGTTTTATAAAAAAATACTTGAAGATAAATATCAATTTGTTTTTTTAAGATGCTGATGATTCATTTTTAACTGTGCATTATTTTACTCCTAATTGATATAGGGAAGCAATTAAATATCATAAACTGCTTTAATAAAAAATCAAACTTGAAAGAAAAAAAATTCTTTTAATTTTGAAAATATGAAACTCTGTTAAAATAAAAATTAATCTTCATTTTTAATATATATATGAATAACCAAATAAATAATTTTGAAAATAGCCCAGAAGGTGTGTTTGCAGGGACAAATCACACAGGACAACTCCATCGACCAAGAAATTAAAAATGCAAGTATCATGTACATGTTACAATATTATTCACCAAGGAAAGTTAAGAAATCCGTGTATTGGCGATTAATCACTTTAAATTTATGGTCATGGTTCTTTTTCGTAACCTTAAGCTTTCAAATGTGTTAGTATAAAAAAAGTGTGAGAAATAATAACAAATTTTAATAGTATAAAAACATTTATCAACCTTGAAGCAGTTTTTGAATTCTATGCTAATGTGTTAGATGTAGAGGGAATCACTACAAATAGATTTTATTCTGTACTTAAGTCAAGGCTATTGAATATTAAGATTAATCATCATATTTATGATTTTTATTTATTGAGATAAGAATTAAATGAGATAATTTAGTTTTTAAATGTTAAAAAATATGTTGTGAATGTTTTTGTATGAAAAGGTAGTTTAAAAAAATATATATTTATAATATTTACCAAAAAAATATTAAAAAAAAAGAAAAAAGAATATACAGTTGATTTTTTATAACTTGAAGAATTATAATCTGAACAGAGCCAACCGAGTCATTTTGATCATATTTTTGTGTAATCATAACATTGTAACTTTATTTCACTTATTGATTTTAATCACTTAATTTTATTTTTGTTATCTCTGGTCCTATCCAAAATAACAAATAAACTCTAACAAAGAAAATGTCAGTTTAGAGTTCACCAGAACCAATTTTCCACCAATTTCCAAAAAAATTAGTAATACAAGGTTGACAGCTTGTCTTAAATTTTTAAAAAAAATATTTTACAGTATTTTTTATACAGCTAGAAAAAAAAGTTAATGCAACTAAAAGAAGAAATACATTTAAAAATCAGCAAAAATTGAAAAATGTAATTTTTAGTTGACTTTCTTGTACAGGTTGCTTATTACGACTGTGGGCTAGGAGAGTCAGGTAAAGACTCTACAATTTCGTGACCAAAAGTATGATTGAGGCAATGCGGTCCTCAATGAGCACAGACTGCTTTTACTATGCAGACAATCTGATGCCTATCAATCTGAGTTGAGTGAGCTTTAAGCTGCCACTTTTGATCAAACTCCATTTCTTTACGGTAACAGTTCAGTGTCTTAACCATTGAGTCATCACAGGCATTTACTGTCCATATACCAGAATACATAATAAACAGGGTCACATAATAAAGTTCATGAAAAACAAAAACTATGTAAATCTGTAGAATTGCTAGTGATAAAGAACATCATAAAGCAAGTTTAACGGACTGATGAAACTTGAAGGTGTTTTTTATTCTATTATCTGTCAGATCTCGATAGTTTTTTTTTTCTTCCCCTCATTTAAATTCTTATTTCTGGACACCCTGTGTACTTTTTATGGCAAGGATGCAAAACATTTACATTATTTAATTATTATTAAAAAATTTATATTTATTATATATTATTCTTTTTTCCCTAGCTTTGTTATTTCGTTGTTTCTGACTTGCTGATTATTCTAATTCCTTTATCCTACCTTATGTTGCTTTTTTTTTCTACATTTATTTTCCTACTGCCCATTTTCTTTTATTGTATTTTTAACTGTCTGATAAAAGAAGACTTCTTCTTTGGGAAATATGTAGCTTAATTTTTCTGCACATGGTGTTTAAAGAAATTTTAGGCCTAAAGGAGATTTACCTAATCTAATATAAAATTCACATCTTTACACCACTTTCTCTAGATTTGAATCCCATTGAAAATATGTGGGATGCTGGTTGAGATTGCCCCAACATGGAAGGACACTCTCACTATTATAGCAGAGATGCCAACCTGCTCCGGACAGCAAATATATATTTTAAAGTGGTAGTTCATCAATTGGGATTCTTGGTTTAATAAATTCAATTTAGTAGATTTTATCCACCACTATTTCTAAAAAATTAGTAGGCTTATATAATTCACCACTTTATAGTACTTATGTCATGCTCCGCCTTATAATAGATATTGTCAATTGGNCCTTTATCTTACCTTATATTGCTTTTTTTTTCTACATTTATTTTCCAACTACCCATTTTCTTTTATTGTATTTTTAACTGTCTGATAAAAGAAGACTTCTTCTTTGGGAAATATGTAGCTTAATTTTTCTGCACATGGTGTTTAAAGAAATTTTAGGCCTAAAGGAGGTTTTCCTAATCTAATATAAAATTCACATCTTTACACCACTTTCTCTAGATTTGAATTCCATTGAAAATATGTGGGATGCTGGTTGAGATTGCCCAATATGGAAGGACACTCTTACTATTATAGTGACATAGGAATGGGACAAATTGCACCAACAGCTACCATGGTGGTAATACCCCTTATTGGCATATTACTTAATTATGAGCACAAATAGTATTTGCTTCTTATTTTCACGTTTTTAGGACAAAACGACTAGTTTGTTCCTTGAATGCATTTCAAACCTTTTGGGTATCAGAGCACAACAAATTATCATTTTTTTAATGTCCTAAAAACACTCCGACATTCTTCTATTTCACTTGGCATTTAACCGCCCTTAATTTTTCATGTGCTATGCAGCCATTTGTGGCCCATCCTTAGCAACTGTCCAGCCGTGTTTGGTTGGTGTGTATCTCAATGATTGAGGGCATGGGGATTTGTGAAAAATAGTCATTTCTTATTTTCAACCAGATCTTTTTCAGTTTTCTTATTTCTAGTCAGATAAAAAGGGATTAGGAATAACAATTCGGTGATAGAAATGATGACCATTATTGAAACATTGTAACAATGATAACTATTGAAAATTGCAATGGTTGGAGAGTTCAATAAATTAATGAAAAGGATTAGTTTCCTAAAATTAATAATGAAACAATTTGGTAAAATAATTTGGAGTACAAGAACAAATGTAAATAAATTATACCATTGACAAAAGTGTTTATCAACCCTAAAGGAAATTCGCAGATAATTATGGAGGTTTAGTTTAGTTATGGAGGTTTAGTTAGAAGATTCTGTTCTTCAAAATTAATAATTGAACAATTTTGTAAAATAATTAGGCATATACCATTGCAAGAGCAAATGTAAATAATTTATATACCTTGGAATATACATGTTTATCAACAGTAAATGTCAGTCCTAAAGGAGATTCACTTAATCCAATGTCAATAACACCCTCTGCAGTTGGAAGGCCCTGTGTAAAAGAAAGAATTTCTAAGTTGTATTTTTAATTTTACTGTGTAATTAAAACAATAATGTAATACTTTGAAGATGAGTTAAAATAATAAAATCAGATATATTTTAAAATTAAACAATTAAAGGAATATTTTAGTTTCAAGACTTTTATAATTATATTCTGAGTAATTTTTAGCGAAAATTAAACTTCAAAATATGGCATACATTTGTATTGAAAAAACTCAGAAAAAACTACAACACGGATTTAAAAGCATTGTGGCAAAATATAAATAAATAAAAAACATCCTATATCTACCACCCCTCTCTCCTTGTTTCGGTTATGTTTCCAGATATTCAAAAGAATGCAAAATTTAAAACTTTGTTAATAATAAATAGCTCAAATAATGTGCATTTTGCTCCATTATAACAAAATTTGTCATCTAGCATACAATCGAAAGCCTTAGCAATTATTGAAACTTTTTAATGTTGCATATGGACCAGCAATCAGCATTTAATGAAATGCTTGGGATGAAAATTCCCTGATATCTCAATGTATTATAACAGGGATGAGAGTAGTCAGAAAGTAAAAAAGAGGAAATCCAAGAATATATACATATATATAATCAAAAATTTGACAAAAAAGTGCGATTTTTAAACTTATAAACCATGTGATTATAAATCCCGATATGAGGCTTATGATATGAGGCCGATATGAGGCTTCCCGATATGCAAAACTACAAATCATGATGCGTAATTTTTAGATCAAGATGCATAATTTTAAAATCGCGCGATATTACAACCGCAAAAACGAATCACGACATTGGATTTGCATAGTCTGGACTTGGGATTTCTAAATGGCTTGTTTGAATTGTTTTTTGTTTACACAATAAATAAAAATTTACAAGATTAATTGAATGAGCAAATAAATATTTTCACCGCAAATGCACCTCTATTTTTTCCCGCTTTTTTTTTTGTTTGCTTTCACTCCAGAATACAAGAAGCAGCGACGTCTAAATTACGAAAATACGAGCTATTCCGCCGACGGATAAAAGATACAGAAAATTTTACTTTCTGTGCGTGAAATCGGAGAAAATAGTTAATATAAGTAAACATGCGGAAGGGCTGAATTTTCTATTTTTCTTTGAAAATCGTAAATAAATATAATTATTTGACTTCAACGACTGAATTTTTTTTTAGAAAATGGGATATTTATAAATACATTTTAAAAAAAAACGAAACTTTTAGAGAATCTGAGTTTTTGATAAAAAGGCTGAAATTCGAGAGACAAAAGCAAAAAAAATCTCATCCCTGTATAAAGGTCAACCGGTTTTATCCCAAGGAAATGATTTTTAGAGAAACTTCAGAGGGAGGAATGAGGACTTCAATAATTTCGCTCCGCGGAAAATTAAATTCCTCATAAAATATTTTAACTTGTGCAAAAAAAAATTTCAGCGGAAATTAGCGGGAAAAATCTGAGAAAAAGCGGAAATCCGCGAATCCGCGGAAGAATCTCATCCCTGATTATAAGTAAGTTTCTTAAACTCCTAAAACTTTGCGAAAATCAGGGGGGTTGACTTATACACAGGTAATAAAGTCGGACATTCACTGGTCCTGAAATATTGATGCATTATAAGCAATGACATAGATATGAATAACTCTGTTTCAGTTTATTCTGCTCCAAATCTATTTTTAATATCTATTTATTATACAATTAATTTTGCATTTTCTCTGATTATCTTTACATATGAAGATTTTTTTAAACATCAACTGTGTCAGATTCAATAACATTAGCAATGGATTCTCCTTCATCCTCAGTTGCATAGTCCGAAAAAAAAAAATAGCCTTCACTCCTATTCATAAAATTTGAAATTCCACACTTTTTAAAATATTTTATAATAACTTTTGAATTCACATTTTGACACATGTCTAATCTCATTTGACATATAGGAGTGCAGCGTGGATATTTATTAAGAAAACAATGTAAAGTATTTTTAACGAGAAAATTTTGTAGACTTAATAACTTTTTTAGGTTCAGAAGTCTGTCCAGACATTTTGTAAAATGTCCTGTTTTTGTAAAATTGTGAAAAAACTATTCATATTTTTTGAATATAAAACAAACATTACGCCACATTCTTTCAACCAGGGTCTTGCTTTTGTGAATTTGTGCAAATAGGGTCCTGTTATTTGGTATTTAGCCTATACTGCTCAACATAGAGTATTCATTTCGGACGAATAATAGAAACAAAATCATTCACATTTTTAATAATTTCAATTGACAAATTTTAAATAATACAACTTAGTAATGTATCACTTTTAATGTGTTACGCATTAGGTACCTAAACTTAAACAATTCTTAAATTTATATTATTTTATTTAAAAAATTGCAAGAAATAAATTTATATTTACATAATACTCTATTAATTAATTTTATGAATAAATATAAATTGATCAATTATTTATTTACCCCCCAAAAAAATTATGATTTAATATAAATAAGAATATGCACACTGTTTGTAAAAGTAGAAATATTTTCTTAGAATACTACACTTGGAATTTAAACTTAGGGAAACTTGGAAAACTCAGTTTACCGTCTTCCTCCTCCGGGAAAGGTTTATTGGATTAACAAAACAATAATGAAGATAAACAAATTTGTGAAGAATCCGATTGAAAGATTAATTATTTTGTGAAGGGTCCGTTTTTATAATTGTGAAGGGTCTGTTAACGGACCCAGATTTCTTCTAAACAGACCAGGTTAATTATAATTTTAGAAATATTTAGATTTTCAGTGGTCGAGTTATACATCCGTCAAACTAGAAATTTGCTATCTCGTAATCAATAAATTATTATCTATTGGTTATTATTTGGGCCATATTGATGTAAAAATAGGGGTTTGACTTATACAACAGGATACATGTTAGAAATAGGATGCCTAATTTTAAACTTTGCAGACAGATATATATGAAACATAGATGCATATATATGCATGATGGTGTGTGTTTGGTATGACACAATTTTCTAAACCACAAAACATATTTTGCGCAGTAATATTTCTCTGTAGTATTACCTGGTTTCTAAGAAGATTCACAAGTTTTGGTAATGTAAGCCAGTCTTCTACTTCTGGTGAATAATGAACTATTTTCTGCCATGACATCAGTAATTCAGGATTATTTCTGAAATAGATGGTGGAGACTTATTATAAAAAAAAATGACTAATAAACAAATCATATCATTTTTATTAAAAATATAAAGATAAATTGCAGACCCAATTTTCGGGCTTACGACTACTAATGATCAACTATATAGCTTTGTAATTTTGAACCCAGTCTGGAGGACAAGGGAACTCCTGGATCAAGTATTGGGAGAAATTTGTGCCTTCGTGGAGGACTTATTGAAGGAACTAACCAGCATTTGCGTTATGTGGAGAGGAAGTCCATGAGAACCTCCTATGGTTAGCCTGATGGCAAGGGAACTCTAACACATGAACCGTCTTTAACCACTTAGGATATTTCAAGTCAGCACTGTGTTAGGTGTAGGCCGGATGGGGAATTCGTATTGACTGGGATTCGAACCTAGTTCGCGTCATTGGAAGGCAAACGCTCTATCCCCTGAGCCATTGCGGCTCCATTCACATGCTTTGCGAAAGGCAGTAAACTAGATCAGTAGGTAACTTTTTATTACTCTTTTTTCTTATATAAATTTATTCAGTTCAGAGAGGCCAAGTTAAAACGTTTTGGAGGCCATTTTTGGCATGCAGGTCATAGGTTAGGAATCCCTGGTATAACTCGTAATCACCTCAGCATAATTACTACAGGTCTTTTCTTTAAAATTTTCAAATACATAAAAATTTGGTGCCTTGACAATTATAGTTAGAGTAAACAAATACCAATATGGAAAAATTGGTATTTGTGAGTTAAGAGACCATGTGTGGGCAACTAATTTTCCAAGTTATTATGTATTGAGTCTACATGAACATTGATCCATATAAAATATGAGTATTGTCAATAAATATTGATCTTTAGCATTAGGTCTTTCAAATTTGTACCTTTTTTATGTTGTCAATATTTTTACTACCCCAAAAAAATATATTAAAATTTATAACAATATTGTATTCAATAATTATTGTTCCATGTAATATTCATAGTACAGTGGGTGATCGGTTAACGAACAGATTGGTTAACGAACACTTTCACGAAAGATTTTTGTGTTCGGATAACGAACACTTTCAAGAAAGATTTTTTGTGTTCGGACAACGAACACATATTCAGATAATGAACAAAACAAATTCTAACAAACACTTCTCGGCCTGAAAAAAAATTAATATTAAACATTTGTTATCATTTTGCATACAAAATAAGATCACTGAAAGGAGAAATGTTTAAAGCATGCTTAGTATATTGATAATTACTAAATGAAACTTGAATTGTGGAGAATGAAGGAGTACAATGAAGGTGTAACAAAAATCACATCTGCGAAGCAAAAAAGTGCCATCCATGATAAAATGGAAAGGTTGCTTTTAGTTTGGATAAATAAACGGGAAATGAAACGAGATGTAACTAGTATGCTTATCATTCAAGAGAAGGCTAGAAATATTTTTGAGAAATTGAAAGAGCAAACTCCAGGTTCGTCATCCGAGGAGTTAGAATTCAAGGCTACCACTGGCTGGTTTACTAAGTTTAAAAGAAGGTCTGGAATTAAACATGTATTAATGCATGATGAGATGATGAGTCTGCTAGTGCAGATAAAGAAGCAGCTGAGAAGTACTGTCTAAAATTTCAAGAATTCATTGAAACAGAAAGGTATCGTCCACAACAAATATTTAATTGTGATGAAACTGGTTTGTTTTGGAAGCACATGCCGAATTGTACCTACAACACGAAAGATGAGAAAAGTGTTCCTGGGCATAAACCTATGAAAGACCGATTAACGTTACTTTTGGGAGCGAACGCTAGTGGTGATATGAAGCCTAAACCACTTCTCCTTTACCACTCTGAGAATCCCAGAGCATTCAAAAAAAATTTCCATAATTAAGAGCAAACTGCCAGTAATGTGGAGATTGAATCAGAGGGCATGGGTCATGCAGTATCTTTTCAAAGAATGGCTAGTTTGTGCCTCGAGCATCAAGGACTACCTTGATACCAATGACTTGCCGTTGAAAGCACTGCTGCTAGGCAATGCACCAGGACACCCAAAGGATCTTGAAGATAATTTGTTGACAGACTTTCCTTGACTGACAGTTCAGTTTTTACCTCAGAATACGACTTCGCTGATTCAGCCGATGGATCAGGAGGTTATTGCGGCTTTCAAGAAATTGCACACTCGCGCGCTGTTCCGTCGGTGTTTTGAGGCAAGCCACTTCTCCTCAACAATGACTTTAAAAAAGTTTCGGAAAGAAAAATTTGACATTCTTGAAGCTATTCGTATCATTCAAAAGGCGTGGTCAGAAGTCATACAGCGACAGTTGATTTCTGCTTGGCGGAAGCTGTGTCCCTCCTTCGTTCAAAGAGACGGAGGTGATCAGGGAGACACCTCTGAAATTTTGACAACTGCTAGAGATCTGGAATTGGAGGTGAACGAGGATGACACAGAAGAACTCATAATGGGACATGAAGATGAACTGACGACAGAAGAACTCCAAGAAATTTTGAATGAAGAACACCAAGAAACACAGCGAAATGTGTCTCCTTCTGAACAAGAGGAAGACGAAAGAGGACCAATGCCGACATCTGCCATTAAAGATCTTTTGAAAAGTGGGAGGATGTCAGAGCAATGGTCTTAGAATGGCACGCAAACCAAGCTGATGTCAGTAGGGACGACAATGCTATTAATTACTTCCGGAAAATCCTGAAGAAGAGAGAAAAGCAATCGACGTTGGACATGTTCTTCAACGCCCCATAAGCATGAAATGAAAAGAACTGATTAATATGCAAGACTATATGTATGTATTATTTTTTAAAAAACTTACTAAGAAATTATACATTTTTTAAATTTTAATTTCTTGGGTCTCCAGAACGAATTAATCGATTTTACATAGAAGTCTATGGTGAATCGATGATCGGTTAACAAACAATTCGGATAGCGAACATAATCTTGGAACGGATTATGTTCGTTAACCGATCACCCACTGTATTATATTTTTAATACACAATTTTAATAAAGATCACAGCGTTATCACAATTGATATTTTTTTGTCATTAATGATTGCAAAATTGTCACATTTGAAACCATGTAAACCCCATTTCGGCATTCTTCAATCATGTTGACAAACTTAGCATCATGGCTTCTAGAATAAATAAGGGTGAAATATAGCCTAATTTTAAAATTGCAATTGTATTAAACACAGTTTTAGGACACTCTCTTTCAAATCTTAATTCCTACTGCCTTAAAGTCAGAAAAAAATTATTTTAACTGTATTAGTAGCATCTATTTCATTTAATTTAAAGTTAATAAATTAAAAAAATTATCAATTGAAAAAATTAAAATAAAGGACAATATTGAACTTATACTTACTTGCTGCGACGATTCACTTTGATAAACGAAGAGATTAGATTGGGAGTAACTGAGCTAGAACCTTCGTTATTCCTTAGAAAGGGTAAAACCTAAAACAAGTAAATAGTATTTGAAAATATTGCCGTTACGTACTCATAGAAATATTTCTATACTAATATTTGAAAGTCTTTTGAGATAAACTAGTTCATTCAAAAAATTACAAGAGAATTCAGTTTTCGTTATAAAAATATATTTTTGAAAAAGAAAGAAAAAATTGAAATTCCATTGAGTTGAATAAAAATAAAAAAGAGTAAGGCTGTCGAAGTTCTCGTTAATTATTTCCTTTTAAAATCATTACCTTTCTTGCAATTTGTTGTCGAAAGAAAGAAGCCATTGAAATATCTTTCTAAAAAATCAGAATTATGAGCAATTATTTTAAATTTAATATAACGCGCGTAGAAGTACAATCATTGTTCATTGCTTCATTCAAAATATATAAAGTTTAACATGTACCAGAAATAACCCAACTGCCTATTTTTGCTCAGCTTAAGACACATAAGTTGATTGAAAGAATTAATTTAATCGATGCTAGCTACAAGCAAATACTGATAACTCAAATATATCTCTAAAAATAATTAACAGCCTTAAGTTCAAAAATTTTTTCTCCTATTTTTGTAAATTTTTTTTCTCTTTATTTAAATACAAACGCAGCGGCAAATTTTAACAATTAAAGTTGTTATTTTGTATTACAGAAAATTTCCTAAAATAGCGAAAAATCGTGAAAAAATACCGAAATTCACCCGCTATTTATTTTCTCCTTTTTTCTTTCTCCCTTTCTTTGTCCTTTTTTAAGCTTGGTTTTTATTTTAAAGTGAGAATTTATACAATTAATATTGTTAAGTAATTAAAAATTATTTTGGGAAGAAATAAAATTTAAGTTTTATTAAAAGTACTTAGTCTTAAAATTAAAGAAAAACTTACAAAATAAATAAATAAATAAAACTTCCAAAACAATGGGCAAATTTTTTAAATCAGTTCAAATATATTTTATTTTTATTAGTATGAATTATTTCTTTATTTCAAAAAAATTCTCTTATTTTCTTTTAAATTTGTTACTGTTTCAAATAAATTGCATTCTTTTAAAAATTTCATTTCATTATTTTTGTTGCAATTTATAATTTAGTAAATAATGAGAACAATAAATTTGTTGCAACTTAGATATGTTGTTTTATTTATATCTTAATAAATTTCTTTACTTCCCAAGAAATCAAATTCGACTAAAAAAATTCGATTTCTCAAGCACTATTTGACAGATTTCCCTCAAATTTTGTATTTTGTCATGTAAAATTACAGTCTTCAAAATGGTGTCGAACATCGTTTTCCTTAAAATTCAAAATGTTTTTGACTCGCATTAAATAATAAAAAAAAATATTAAATCTATACTAAAAGTTATTTTTTACACAGAATTATCTTTGGCTAAACAAATTTTACAATTGTGTGGAAAATTTTTTAATCTTTAAAACCTCAATCTGGGAAATATGGTCCCAACAGTCTGACGAAAAGTCTAAAGTTTGGACTTCTTAATATTATTTTTACTTTTAGAATATTTTTCCATGTCTCGTGAACTTTACAAGCAAATTGAAATTTTTTTTTTTTGCATACAGTTACAAAATTTGTTTATCCAAATTCCATGAAAAAATAATCTATGTATATATTTCTCTTACCTGCACTATAAACTATAATGGCAACATTATAGTTAGTATTCATTTTTTTTTAGGTTGTCTTGAGAAATAATTAAAATAGTGTTAGAAAATAAGTTAACGTTTAACTTGTTTTAAAAATAAGTTAAACGTTAAGCATTTATTTAGATTCACTTTATTTGGTTAGAACATTTAAATGTTATGCGTTAAGTATTTATTTAGAATGATTTAATATTTTTATAGGAATAAAAACTTAATTACGAAAGTAATTATTTAGATTTAGTTTTGATCCTTTCTAAAATGACTGTAGAAATTTTAAACACAAACTCAAGTTTTGGTTCAAGTGGCGCGTGAGGAAGTAGTATAGAGCATAATGGAATTTTGGGAGGAGTTTTCCATGTCATCTCACAACTGAGATGGAAATAGTTTTATTAATTCTGCTGCCTATTACGCTGAAATGATCCGAACTCATACTTACTGTAGTTTGTGTGATTTAATGGTAGTCGAACATATTTTAAATTAATGCTATATTTCAATATATAGAGAACGTTGACAATGTTGTGAACATCTTTTCACAGGGGAAAAAAGTATGGTCAAAATTATCAGAATATGTTAAAATTTACCAAAAAGTTCAATACTTTTTAACGATGCGATTTGGTAATGTTTTTGGTTTTAACAATAAAATATGTTTTTTATGTGATAAAATTTTCTATATGTAGTAAAATTTTGTAATTTTATCAAGATACTTTAGAACATGACATAAAAAACATTTATTTGGTCAAATTAACTTTTTAGTTTTGAATTTTTTGCTAAATATGTGTAAAGAACCATAATTTTTAAAATCAGAAATTCCGGTCAATATATGAACGGAAAAACTACTAAATGAATACTTTAAATACCATATATTTTGATTTTTTTAAAGGCAGAATTATGTTTTTTTTTCTTACCAGAAATGTCGTTACTATACAATTCGGCAATTATACCAGAATTTTTTCCCCCTAGTTGAAAATAGTTAAAATTTAAATCTAAATACTTCCACGCTAGCAAAGCGGCGGGAAACAGCTAGACTGTGAAAATATTAAGGTATGAGGGGGCAAAAGGGGGCTATTTAAATACAATTGTGCTGTGCATTCGGATTTGTTTCCATTAAAGTTTATATGTTGTATAAAATAATTTTGTAAGGTGACCGAGCTGATCGCCAAAGCTAGCAAGTTTTTAATAATTATTTATTATTATTTTAATTATTAATAGTCGTAAAAAATTGAATTGTAATGTATTCAAGCATTTGCATCAGTATAAAGAATGTAATTTCATACGTCAAATTATAAAATTTGAAAGAAATGGCTTGAACAGTTCCTGAAGATACCAATTTTTAAAAATGCAGGCACTTAAAATTCGATTTCTTAGGAATTATTTAAGAGATTTCGTTCACATTTTGTATTATGTCATAAAAAAGTATGTTCTTTAAAATGATGTAAGAATTTTTACTCTCGTAAATTCAAAATTTTCAATTATATATCGGCTATCATTAAATAAAATTATAAAACGTGATAAATAATTATTTATTAAAAAAATCCTTTTTTTGTGTAAAATAATCTTTGGATAAGCGATTTTTATAATTGCGTGCATATTTTTTTTAATTGACTTAAAAATTTCTCAAGATATGGCGAAATAAGCAAAAATAAAATAAACATAAAGGACTTTAAAGCTTTGACTGTTCTTCTGACCAAACTATTAGGACCATATTTCTTAGATTGCTGCTATTCCTTATATTTTGGTGGTCGGAAATGATAATACTCCAAAAAGAGATGCGTTTATTCAGCGGAAGTACGTTTCTATGTCTGATTTCGTAACTAGAACTATCGTCTGATCGAGCAATTACCATATTTGATGTCACCTCCTTGAACCATTAAGATCGATTTCTATTGCGGAAAATTCTCATCAATAGAGCAATGGTTACTCATTATCTATTGACAATAGTCAATTATTGCCATGTACCAACACAATTAAAATATCTTAACTTCCTTTATTATAATTACCTGCCCTGCCCGATGACTTCCAGATGTTGGACAAGGATTTTCTTAAAAATGCACTTTAAGTCAGGTATTTTTTATTCTTTTGCTTGAGTAGTAACTTTAATTTAAAAAATTATAAAATCCTTTAAAATAATCGCTAAACTGCAATTTTTATACGTTTTTGAACATTTTAGCGAATCGCTGAAAGGCAACCTTCTGCGGTGTTTATGGAATATCTTTCCTCTCGGTCAAATTTATTGCTTGAAAAGAAATTGATGGTTGATAAGTTTTTATGAAACAATGGATTTTTATGCGTTTAATTATAGGCTGGAATATTTTTTCGAAAAAAAAATAGTTCAGGTTAGTTATAATATATTTAATTTTCACCGTTATTTATTTAAAAAAATATGCCTAGGGATCGAAAGAAGTTGAACAAAAATCTCTGGACTTATATGAAACAATAAATGCTTTTCAAGGAAAATGTAATACTATATGTTAAAATGCTAAATGTTAAAATGCTAAATGTTGAAATGCTTAAAGTTACGAAGCTAAATGTTAAAAATAAAATAATAATACTGTAAAAAAAACTTTTTAAATTTCCTACTAAAAAAATGTTCTGAAGTGATAAAATGAAAATAGTGTTAAATGGGTAATTTATTAAAGAATTTAAAGTTCAATAAAGTTCAATAAACTATTATCAGTTCAATAAAGAAAAAAAAAATTCAACACTTAAAAAGAAAAAAAGGAACGAAATCGCACTTTCAAAATCAGTTGCATAATAGCACAAAACAAAGAAAACAAAGATGTTAGAGAAACAGAGGCTTTACTTTGATAACCGAAGAATAGCTTTGAAAGTTTTCAGAACATATAAATGAAAATAGATAGCAAAAACAATAAATACAAACCATACTCTATGATCCGTATGTTTTAATTATCTGATGTAGGTTCGTTCCCAATGACTTCAGATAATCGAGATTCCATTGTATAGTAAAAATATTGATTTCGATTTTATTTCATGCAATAATTACCTTTCTTTTAATTAAAATTACTTCTGTGTAAAGCTATATATACTTAATTTTCAGTAAAATTGTCTTTATTCTAATAAATACTTTACTGATCAATATATTATATTTTTCTTCTTCAAAATTATACTTTTTAAGAAGGATGAAGAAAAAAACCATATCGCATATTTGTATGTTTGATAGAAAAATAGAATTCAATTTAACTATTGTTCGATAGCAACTAATATAAATGTACTTCTTTTAATGCTTTAACACAACGGTGCCCAATTTTTGCTTTAGGTATGGAATCCTAAATGATACCCCGATACTTAATAAACTNAAAAAAATATGCCTAGAAAATGCCTAAAAGAAGTTGAACACAAATCTCTGGACTTATATGAAACAATAAATGCTTTTCAAGGAAAATACAATGTTAAATGTTAAAACGCTAAATGTTAAAAGGCTGAATGTTAAAAGGCTTAATGTTAAAATGCTAAATATTAAAAATAAAATAATAATACTGTAAAATAATCTTTTTAAATTTCCAACTAAAAAAATGTTCTGAAGTTATAAAATGAAAATAGTGTTAAATGGGTATTTTATTAAAGAATTTAAAAAAGAATTCAATAAAGAAAAAAAATATTTCAACACTTAAAAAGAACAAAAGGAACGAAATTGCACTTTCAAAATCAGTTGCATAATAGCACAAACCAAAGAAAACAAAGATGTTAGAGAAACATAGGCTTTACTTTGATAACCGAAGAATAGCTTTGAAAGTTTTCAGAACATATTAATGAAAATAGATAGCAAAAACAATAAATACAAACCATACTCTATGATCCGTATGTTTTAATTATCTGATGTAGGTTCGTTCCCAATGACTTCAGATAATCGAGATTCCATTGTATAGTAAAAATATTGATTTCGATTTTATTTCATGCAATAATTACCACTCTTTTAATTAAAATTACTTCTGTGTAAAGCTATATATACTTAATTTTCAGTAAAATTGTCTTTATTCTAATAAATACTTTACTGATCAATATATTATATTTTTCTTCTTCAAAATTATACTTTTTAAGAAGGATGAAGAAAAAAACCATATCGCATATTTGTATGTTTGATAGAAAAATAGAATTCAATTTAACTATTGTTCGATAGCAACTAATATAAATGTACTTCTTTTAATGCTTTAACACAACGGTGCCCAATTTTTGCTTTAGGTATGGAATCCTAAATGATACCCCGATACTTAATAAACTTCATTAACAATTCTGATCATATAAATCAACGAAAAACTATTGATAATTTTGTAAACATTTAATGATTCGAATTTTATGAATTATTTTGAAAACATTTAGTCAATGAACGAAGAATATTATCTTTTCATCATATCGTTTAATCAATAGTCTTAGATTTATTTCCACTATTTTAACGAAATTATTTAATTGATATGCTGGCTGAAAAAGGAAAATCCAAATTAAAAACAATGTTTTTTCCGATAACAAATATCGATGAAATGAAATGGATATGCATTTATAAAAAAATTGTATTAGTTTCCGCATCGAATAAAAACAACCACCTTTAACACGTTGAGCACCGAGTCAGCCATCGATGGCTGACACTGGACTTTCCATTTAGGCCGCGTCAACCACAGGTGGCTGACACTGAAACTACATTTAGGCCACGTCAACCACCGGTGGCTGACACTAAAATTACATTTAGGCTGCTTCAGCTACCGCTTGCTGACACTGACCTTTCACATAGGCCGCGAAAAACAACTGGCTGACAGCGTATAACACGATATCGAACTATAAAATGTATACACTTTTTTATGAAATTGCAGAAAATTTATTCAAATTTTACTGAATTATTGAGATTTTTGGTTTAATAAATGCAATTTAGTAGATTTTTATCCACCACTATTTTCAAACAATTCGTAGTCTTATATAATTCACCACTTTTTTCAAATAAGTCATGCTAAATCTTTTAATACTAGCAAAATTTGTCTAATGTTTGCAATTTTAGTTTGTAGTTAATTACAGTTTGGCCAGACGGGCAAGCCATGTAAAATTAGTGTAGTGTTCAACGTGTTAAGTATGTTTTTCTGATAACCGATCTCGACGTCTACTTTCATTTTTTATTTCAGTGGAAACCATATTTCAACTAATTCATTTTCAGTTTTCATCAAATTAAGATCTATACAACTAAAAAAAATTGAGAGCTAGAACAAAATGGCTCTCAAGACCTATGGATTCATTTGTTCGCCCGAGCCCGAAACCTTTTTTCAGTAAACGAGCCCGAGTCCGCATCGCTCTTGGACTCGAGCTGTCGGGTTTGGGCTGAGCCTGTCTCATCTCTAGTATATGTACACAATAAAGAAATTAATTACAATGATAAGGAACACATTGAATCAATTTTCGAACATTGTCAAAAAATTAATCAACATACATTCTTATTGAACTTCTCAGCCCTTCAATGTATTTATGTTGATTACAACTTATATTAAATATATTTGTAAGAGCTTGAATAAATCATTGTAATTATTGGATCATTTGCTGGAAAGTGAAACAAGAATATTTTCCTTCTTTAAGAAAGCATTCTTTAGAAAATTCGAAAAGTATTTACGGCTTACAGTTATTACTGTACCTGTGGTTTCGAAGTCAGACCAACTTTTTTAAGTTGCCCATACATCTAGGCAATTATTTTATGCACAGCTGGATTTTAACAAGTTTGGGATGATAAAAGCTCCATTCTTGTCTACCTAGAATTCTAAAAGAAAAGTTACAATCGCTATAATTCAGGTGTTACAAAACTACCTTTTGTAAGTTCTTACTCTTTTCTTCCTTTCTCCCTTTTTTTTTAACTCGTCAGAACTGAGATTTTTAAAATTTTTGTCCTAATACAAATGGCAGAAACAAAATTATCTTCAGTATCTAACGGAATGAATCTTATCCTTATTACTGAATTTATGTGCGTTTACTTGGCATTTGCTGTTTAGGAAATAGTTTTGCTGATTTGTAATTGGCTTAAATGTTTTGAAGCGGTTTTTGCTCGTTTTTTTCTCCTGCTGTTCGAAAATTGCTATTCTTCTGTAAGTCCGGTCAAGTTTGTTTAACTCCTCAGAGATGCCAACTTGCTCCGATCAGTAAAAATATATATTTTAAAGTGGTAGTTTATCAATTGCGATTCTTGATTTAATAAATTCAATTTAGTAGATTTTTATCCACTACTATTTCTAAATAACTCGTAGGCTTATATAATTCACCACTTTATAGCAGTTATGTCATGCTATATCTTTTAAAAAGCAAGCAAAATTAGTCAAATATTTGCAAAATTTAGTATGTAGTTATTTACCGTTTTTTTAATAATTATTTTGGCATGACTGGAGCAGTTGTCATCTCTGGATGCTGGATATTCGGGTTATTTCGGCGTTTGGCGCGGAGCGCCACTAACCGATTCCTCGATTTTGTTTTGTCGTATTCTAAGGAGGTCCTAAATATCTTTGAAGTTGTAGTATGTTAGTTGTCATCTCTGACGATATTCTTTCTAAAGTATACGAAAAAGTGGTAGAGCTTAGTGGTAACAGCATTTAAGCTAAGTCGATAATTTCTAGTGTGATTACCACTTTCGTTTTTAAATACATAAATTAAAAAAACTCAAATCTAATACAGTTTCAAGATTTCTAGTTCAAGATTTCTAATTAAACTCTTTATAAAAATGGATGGAAATTATTTTCCATACAAAGAATAATCTGGATATGGATGTTATTTTCAATATAAATGTTAACAGCAACAATTTTGAGCTCTTGACCTGCTCTATTTCCGGTTTAAAAGTTAACAGCTGCTTACTATAGCTTATTCTACGAGGCAATATTTTCAAATAGATAATTTTGTTTTTAATAAATTATATAATTTCTGTGCTTAAATCTGCTGTATTTTATAAGATATTAATGATATTAAGTAATTCTAGTAAGTTTGAAGTGGAAATTTGTTTTCGTTATTTATAAATGTATTGCTTAAAAAGGAGATATGGTTGCTAGATTTAGAAAGAACTTGCTTTTTTGGCAGTTCCAATTTGGCCGCTTTTCTATTAGTTTATTACTGTTTGTTCTTGTTGCAAGCTGTGCACCCTCATATGTTGGTGTTAGCATATTGTTCGAGCAGCGAGTTGTTATATTGTTAACAGTGTAATGTCTTATAAAGATCCTTTTATTTTCAAATGACGATCCCTCCCTGAAATGCGCTATTCTTGGTTCTATAGCAGCAGACGGCCTCAGACTTTGTGGCGAGAGGGGGGTTCTTACCATAGACAAACTGTAGTGTAGAAAACACCATCCATAATATGCTTAATTTCAAAAAATAAATTTCAATTTGATAACAATAGAAGATTAATGTAAAAACTGTTTTCATTTATATTTCTATTTGCACAGTTTACATTTGCAAGCATATTTCAATTAATACTACGTTGGAAAAAAAATTATGTTTTATCTAAAAAGAAAAAAAAAGAGATTTAATGCGTCGTGTTTAAAAAAAGAGCTTTAATGTGTTATGTTTTAATAAGAATGATTTTTGTTTCTTCTAAATAATACAGAAATTAATTTAAAAAAGTTTGCTATTAATGTTTTTCACATGAACTCTGTTAAAAGTAGTTTTCAAAAATTTCCACTATTAACAAATAGAGTTTAAAATTATTTATTATCCAAAATAGAGTTTTGAAAAAAATAATATAAGCAAAAAGTGTTAAAAAAATACGTCTGATGAAATTTTTTTCTTTTATCTCTTTACTCTCTCTCTCTTATTAAACAATTTAAAATAAGTCAAGAATATTCATAAATAATATAGATATTTACACGAATTGTTTGTATTTTGAATAAAATTTTAATAGATAATTAATATTTTGCAGAAATTTTAACATTGAAAATTTAGAAACAATTAACTTTAAATTTCTATTAATTTCAAAACTCTACTAAAAAAGTGAAATCATATTTATTTCGAGTTATAATGTACAAATCGTAAACTTTCACAAGAAGGGATAGTCACGGACAGGTTATTTCTCTTGGAAAAAGATATAAATTAAATGTTTTTATTTCTAGTATTTCATCTTTTCCTAAAATTAGCAAAGCAGGTAGTTTAAATACTAAATGCTTTGCAGCCTAGAGTCTTCCATTGTTATTATTTTTATCATATTTAATGAGTGAATTGAAGGCATATCTTTGTTCAAAGATTGTGAAATACATTTAATGGCAATAAACCTAGATGCATATTAATGTATTTTTTCAGAAGAATTAGATTACAAATCTTCGGCCCAAACGATGGATTTTTTTTTCATTGTGGTAATTGTTTAAGAGGCAGGTTTTCTAACCGGAAATAATTCATCAAATATTGCGATTTGATCCGAAAGAAAAATAATAAATAATTTCTCACGAGAAAGCTGTAAGGACAGTAATTGCTGCAGTTCTAGACGAAAGAAACGTCAAAATAGGAAATCAATAGAAAGAATTAGAATTTTTTATGCAGCATTCTGCACGTTTATGTACGTGTAATTTCAGCAGCGCACTTTCTGCAAGACAATTTCAGTTATCTCAGAGCTCTCTTTTATTAGAAAGAATTAACTTTTTTTATGCAACATCCCGCATGTTTATGCATATTCTGTGCAGTTACTGCAAAACAATTTCAGTATCCACAGAGCTCTCTTATAATAGAAAGAATTAACCTTCTTAATGCAGCATCCCACACGTTAATGTGCGTATATTCTGCACAGCGCAATTACTGCATAGAAATTTCAGTTATCTACAGAGCTGTCTAATATTCGAAGGAATTAGCCTTTTTATGCAGCATCCAGTTCATTTATGTACGTATATTTTGGGCAGCACAGTTACGTCATAGAAATTTCAGCTATCTACAGAGTTCTTTTATATTAGAAAGAATTAGCCTTTTTCATGCAGCATCCCGTATGTTTTTGTACGTATATTTGGCACAGTGCAGTAACTGTAAGACAATTTCAGTTATCTACATAGTTCTCTTATGTTAACACGTTGAATGTCACGCTAATTTTACATGGCTTGCCCGCCTGACCAAACGGTAACTAAATTTTCAAATATTAGACAGACTTTACTTGTTTTTTTGAAACGTATAGCGTGACAAATCTAAGAATAGTGGGGAATTATATAACCCTACGAATTGTTTAGAAATAGTGGTGGATAAAAATCTACTAAATTGAATTTATTAAACCAAGAATCACAATAAATAAACTACCACTTAAAAATATTTAGTCTCTGTCCAGAGCAAGTTGGCATCTCTGTGTTTATAAATAAAACTATTTTTGTGTGTTCTATATTGCATTAANTGTAATAATATTGCATTAATTTCTTCAAACCATTTTAGTAACGATAATAATATAAAATAATTAAATACTTACTCGAATTATGTGTTTCTAATAATCTTGGCTTTACCGGTCACCGGTGACCCCCGTGGTGCTACGAACAAACTCAGTGCCGGTCACCGGTGACCCTCATGGCATTCAACGTGTTAAATACGATAACATTTTTACTTAGCATCCAGCGCATTTATGAATGTATATTAAGTGCAGCTCAGTTACTACTAGGCAATCACGGTTATCTCCAAATTTCTCTATTAGAAAAATTTAGAGTTTTCTAGTAGCGTGAACTCATGCTCTGCGTGCTTCGTTGCTATTAGAACATGTTTCTACAAGACTATCTCGGTGCTCTACAGTGTTTTTTTTAGTATATATATATATATATATTAGAGAGATTCTGATTCAGCTTTTCCAAACATTTATATACACTCATTCTGTCAATCTCTGTAGGGTAATCGAGATCGTTTTGTTATAATTCCGTATTGCAGAGATATACATACGTGTAGTTTACTACGTCATAGTTCGAAATCTATATTCTCAGTAAAGAACATTTAATGTTCTTGACAATGAGATGATTTTTGCACAAACGCTCTAGAAATAATTAAATTTTTTTGAAGATATAAATTTTGGAAAAATCATCTTATTTAAGTTACTATTTAACAACGCATTTATATCGAACGGACCATATTGTTCTTTATTGTGTCCCTTTCGCCCGAATAGAATGATAATATCAAAAAAATGCGAAGTACCACACGGAGTAAAACGTAATTAGTAAGTAATGTAATTTAGAAAAAAAAATTGTTTTATCCCCCTCCTTATTTCTCACCGTATAAATTAGATTGTTGAATAATATTAAGAACCGAATAATAAATCATAAATTTTGATACCATTTGAAGTATTTATTAAAGAAAAATCTCAAGTCTTAAGTGGAATGAAGCTTTTCATTCAGGAAGGGTCTGTTTCTAGTTTCAACGTTTTGACATAGATGGCGCTATTGACTTGAAATAAGAAATTTATAAAAGTAATATCTATGCTTATATATTTTTCAAGAGTGCGTATGGTTTGCTTGTTTCAACGAAAAGAGAAAAAACAAAAAACAAACTGGTAGTGAAACAATTTATTTCTAGCATGATTTTGCAAAGAATAAGTGTCCGTGATTACTTAAAAATCATTTTCCCCCACTGGAGAACAGTGTTGTGTACAACTTATAACTTCTAATAAATCTTGGTTACCTGGATTGTTTATTTTTCGCGTAAACAAGTTAAATATGAAATACAAGTTTTACTATCAGTTTTTTCTCTTTTCCGGGGCACAAAGAGCTTCATGGGTCACAGTTTCCAACTTTTTTAAGGCTAACGGGGTAAATAACTTAGCCCTTAACGTAAAAGGGCACATATGTAGCTATTTAATCTGCATTTTGAAAATTTTATTTAATAAATAAATAAATTTCATTTTAAATTGAGAAAATTATTCCCTTTTTCATATAAATAAATGTCATTTCGAATTGAGACTTTAATGCTATATATTTATCTTTTTCATGAATAAATAAATTCCATTTTAAACTTCGAAAATTATTTTTTTTGTATACATAAATGAATTTTGTTTTCAATTGATACCGATTAATTGATTATTGAGTGATCCGTTTTAAATATCTTAAATTGTTATCTTAAATGGTTTTCTGAACAGAAATTAATCAAATAGGATTGGCATCTTTACCAGAGACTGCAACTATTTGAAGCTGTCACAAATTATTATTATTGTTTTTATTTTTTCTTATTTTTCTTTCTTTTCTTTTTTTTTCCAGTAGTAGCTAACATTTTTGAAACTAACATATATTTTTTAAATTATTAGAGCTTAAATATTCTTCTATATGATCTAATATATTTCCGTTTAAATAACTTGCGCTTAGAAATGGGCGAAATTCGCGTAATTCTAATTCATTAAAATAAAACACCCATTAGGAAAAATATATTTTTAAAGCTAAGGCGAATCCGTAGCAGTTGTTGTCACTGATCTGCAGATGTAAGACAAGAAAAAATTATAGTTATGCTTAGTAGTCTATGTTCAATTTTTGAACACGTCATTTTTAAAAAAAAAATATCGAGACTGATAACTTAATTTTTCAGTAATTTACTAAAATGCTTAGTCATGCATACTAAAATACTTAATCATTTAGTAAGTATCAAAATTACTAAATACTGTAGAGCTAATAGTATTTAGTAACTTTGTAATGTCTATAGTATTTAGTAACTTTGGTTAAGAAAGACATTTAAATTCACAAGTATATTTTCATTAATATTAAATTTACCAGCATATATTTTTTATATATTTTTATTTTTTATCAGTATTTACTATGTTTAGTTCAAAAAACATGGAAGTTTTAAATTCTTAATTTAAATTGGTAGCTGACTGAATAAAATACCCTCTTAATCACAAATGTGATTCCATTAATAATCACAAATCACCTTTAACACTCCTTAATAATCACAAATGCGATGCCCTTTGTAATAATTATGCTTTTTTAATTATTACAAAATGTCAGTCTGGCTGATAAAAGGTTAAGAAAGGGGCTCTAAATAAATATCTGGTGTGAGCGGGATAAATGTCTAAGTCTGCAGAAAAATTATGCAGATCCTTTTAGAATCACAATTTACTTTTAATACTCCTTAATAATCACAAATGTGATGTCCTTTGTAATAATTATGATTTTTTAATTATTACAAAATGTCAGTCTGGCTGATAAAAGGTTAAGAAAGGGGCTCTAAATAAATATCTGGTGTGAGCGGGATAGATGTCTAAGTCTGCAGAAAAATTATGCAGATCCTTTAAGAATCACAATTTACATTTAATACTCCTTAATAATCACAAATGTGATGTCCTTTGTAATAATTATGCTTTTTTAATTATTACAAAATGTCAGTCTGGCTGATAAAAGGTTAAGAAAGGGGCTCTAAATAAATATCTGGTGTGAGCGGGATAGATGTCTAAGTCTGTAGAAAAATTATGCAGATCCTTTAAGAATCACAATTTACTTTTAATACTCCTTAATAATCACAAATGTGATGTCCTTTGTAATAATTATGCTTTTTTAATTATTACAAAATGTCAGTCTGGCTGATAAAAGGTTAAGAAAGGGGCTCTAAATAAATATCTGGTGTGAGCGGGATA
>NC_092212.1:36532561-36548641 GCF_043381705.1 Parasteatoda tepidariorum | reverse complement strand
TTAATACAGAATATAGTTAAAATAAGAAAGTGGTAGCAAATATATGACTAAAAATTTATTTTATTTATGAATATTATTGGTTTGCCTTATTCACTTGTCAACCACTACAGATTCAATTCTCAAATATATAAGATAAATTTCTCTCAATGACTTTTATAAAAGGTTTTGGGTTCATGCGCACAACTGGTTCACTTTTTAAACAGTCTGCGCGGACTACTTATGAAAGACCGTGTGGAGGCTTCTTGATGTAGGAGGTGATGGTTTAGGCATAGGGGAGGGAATATATACAGAAATGCCAACTTGCTTCGGGCGACAGATAAATATTTTCAAGAGGTAGCATTTTGATGCATGATTCTTGATTTAGTATATTCGATTTATAGGTTTTTTATTCACCACTTACCTTCTAAAAAATTGTCAAAATTAATCGAAAATCTGCAAATTTTAGTTTGTAGTTTTCTACCGTTTTTTATAATATTTTCTCGAAACCGGAGCAGTTGGCATCTCTGCATTTTGGACTATATCCTCTTTATGTCCGATTCATATTTTGCACGGGTAAAAATGACATCGTTTCTAAAAGCTTCAGTCATGATCTTGTAAAATATTTTCCAGAACATTTGCTGCTGAAAGAAAAATTATTTACATAATTTAATAATTTTAAAAATTATATTAAAATGCGCAGTACTCGGAGTGCAAAAGGTTAAATTGAACATTTTATCTTTTCCTACTCTAGCTTCTACGTAAAAATAAATATGCTGAAAAAAAAAATGTAAAACTGATCGTATGAAAAATAGATCAACACCTGAATAATTTTGCTCTAAAGATCGGATTTTCAAGTACTATCACAGATTTTAAATAATTCAAACATAAATCGGTTCTACTTCTAGGATAAAGCAATTCTAAGAAAAACCTTATAATTATTTTTTAAAAAAAATTGCGATATACGTATTTAATATTCCAAAAGTTTCTGAAGAAAAGGAATACCTTCGCCATGTTTAGACAAGCATATAATAAACTGAATTTCATCTCCACTCCATAAGTTTATAGTAAATTGAATTTCAATTGCATTATCAACTATAGATGTTTTTTTTTTATTTTTTTCAACAGGAAAATGAGACATGAGACTTATTTACTTCAAAACATACGCTTGTGAACGTGAGTGGCGGTTGGTTAAATCTCTCTAATTCTAATATAAATTGTTGCATCAATTTCAACCCGGATATTAAATTGTTAAATCTCTCTAATTCTAATAAATTTCGGTGCATCAACTTCCAGTCTGATAAGTATTTTTCCAAGAAATAAATATTTTTATTAATTTTTAAATGCGTGATAGACGTATAAGTATTACCTTTAAAATCTCAAGTTTATCCAAGATTTGAGTTTTGTGCGAAAAATACTTTTCTGTGGCAGCAAACTTAAGACGAAATTTTTAAAAAGAAATAGAACTCTTATAAACCTTTATCAAGAATATCAAACTATATACTAGCTCGATCTAATCTTAAATTAATCTGTTTAACTTGTTTGCATGTAATGGTGGATAATTTTTTAAAAAAATTCCAATTATTAAGAGATTGCCATACACTTCCTTTTTTTTTCACTAAAAAAATTCTAAAACTGCGGAAATTCCGAGGACAAGCTTTTAGCAAATAATGTTGCAATTGTAATATCTTCATTTATCTCTGTTTACTTGGTAATTTTCAGCAGGAAAGTAATCTTCAAGACTTATTTACTTCAGAACAAACGTGCCTGAACGTGCGGGACTATACGCGAAATCACCAAATCTCTATAAATTTAAAAATATTATTAAACCGTTTTTTCGGTCTAATGTGATTAAAAAGTATTTGCGAAAAAAAAATGTTGTAATTATTATTCTAATACGTCATATACAATATTTTTATTACCTCTTAAAACTCAAGTTTCCGAAATGATGGTAGAATTTTGCCATGTTTTGACAATCTCATGTGGCATTAAATGTCTTCATTTATTAAAACCTCTTGGTTCTTTTCAGCAAAAAAGTGAACCTCAGCATGACACAGCTTAGCTGTCAGGTCTCCCCCAACCAAAACCTGGCGATTAAGGACAATGATGCTCTCATTATTATAATTCAATCTCTCTGATTCCATCACTTCCTCTTTTCCTTTCTGTTGCCACCGGACGGAGACAAACTGAAGGGTCATCCATCTACTTCAATCTCACTCTTCTTTATCCTTTCCCCCCTTTTGTCAGGGGCACAGAGATTGGGGGAGTCGAGTCTCCTTCTAGGTGATTTTCTCTGGATTCGAGAACTCTTGGCACAGACGATGTATTTATTTATCGTAAGGCACGTGTCCATTGGATCTTTTTAGGCTATGTGCCATTGTCGGGATTTGAACTTTCCCCCAGTCCTCTTAAAAGTTCCGGAATGAGAGGGGGTGGGCGGAAGTTTTAAGAATTCCGGAGAGGCAGTTTTACGATAACGCTCTCGAATATTGGAACGTTTCGGTCATGGCAATCCCCAAACGGAACCTTCTTTGTTAAGCAGACAATGGAAATGAGTATCCATTTTTATTTTTATGATTTTGAGAAGAACAGCGAGAAGACTAATACGCTAAATGCATTTTTATTTCTAAATGATTCATGCAGCTTAAAATAATTTTTTCTTACTACTGATGTATGTTCAAGCTAAAAAAATGTTTGTGTTTTTTTAAATATATGATATTTTTATAACTGAGCTAAAAAAAGTTTATTTCAATCTTCCATTTAGCTCTGCTGTGCTTTGTAGAAGTTAAAGAAAAAAATTAATAAGCTGTAACACAAAAAGTTCTAAAAATGATATTTTTAATTTTTAGTTTTATCATTGTTATTAAATAACATTGAAATTGTATTTTCAATAAAATTGTGCTTAAATATTGTGTTCCAAGTATATGATAAATTTTATAATTCCTCTAGAAATAAGCTTCATCTATTTACATATTCCATTTTATCTAAGTAATATTTTGCTGAGGGAAATAAATAAAGAGCTGTGACATAAAAAGCTTCGAAAAGGAATTTTAATTTTTATATTATCATCTTTAAGTTAAAAGTTCAAATTCGAAATGAATCTTTCTGTTTTAAGGTAAATTGCAAACCACAAATTTAATATAGTAAATTAAACTTCGTAAATTTTTTTTTGTTGAAACTTAACTTCATACGATATGTTCTTTATCTCGTAAAGCAAAAACTATTATAGAAGGATTGCATCGCATTTTTATTTATGTTACAATATTCAACCAGCTAAAGTATCATTAATTTGAAGATTCATTTATTAATTACTCTTAGAAAAATAAAAGACTGAAATATAAGTATTTATCGTTCTGGTTTACAATAGATTACGAAAAAATTAAATAAATCAAAAGAAACTGCATTCAAGTTTTTGAAACTAATTTTCAAACGATATAATTTTTCCCCCGTATAAAACAAGTAACTTTATCATAGCATAGCATCGCGTTTTACTTTCTTTCTTACATAACCAGTAAAATACATCATTAATCTGTAAAGTGATTTATAAATAATGGTTTAAATACAATAATTAATAGTTCTGGTTTTACGGTAGATAGCGAAGCAAATTTAATAAATCGTAACAAACTAAATTCTAATTTTTTCGTGAAAACAAACTGCAAACGATATTTTTTCATCTTGTGAAACAAGAAACGTAATCAAAAGATTCATCGTGTTTTTCTCCATGTTACACATTAAACCAGTTAAATGTATCATTAATCCACAGAGTGATTTATTAATGGTCAAAAAGAAAGAAGGAAAAAAAAAGATTCTGAGTTAACATCATTAGATAACTATTAACGAATCATAGTCGCTTGTTCTTGCCGACTTTTTTTTCCATTCATTCAGGCAATAGGAATCAGATGTACCAAAAAGACTGATGGATTTGTGGTCACTGCAACTTTAACTGAGTTTCTGACCGGAAGTCAAAGGGATTCTTTTCGTCGCTCTAATTTTGTGCCCTTAGGTTTCTTTTCCATATTCATGAATGTTTTCTTTTCTGTTTATGTTTTTTTTCCCTCGGAAGTGATGGTTCGGGTTACAATATGTTGGCTGCAGATCGCTAGAATTTCAACTGTTTTAAGACAGCATTTTGAAGTATTAAAAATACAAACTGTTAATAAAGAAAAAGAAAGAAACTAAGAAATAAAATATGCCAGGTTAGTCAAGAAATTGTTCTGCGTCTATATTTTAGAAGAATATTCGCTTAACCCATACGAGTGCAATGGCTCATCCTGTATGAATTTTGGAACAAAATCCTTCTTTCAAACCAATAGACAAGGGTAAGCCGAATGTTTAATTCCTTGAAAATTATACCAGGGAAACTAAAGATTTGACTTACCCACACAATGGTAATAAGATAAACATTACATAATTTAAAATTTCATCATAATAAACTTTTAAGAACTTAAATGGTACCCCTCAATTTAAATATGAGCATTTTACCAATTTTTTTCATAAAGGCCTTTTTACAATAAAAAGAGGTAAATCTCAGCTTTATCAATTAGAAATGGGTTAAAGCAAAAATACTAACAGCCCCGGATTCGACAAAGTAATTTAAAAATTAGTAGATTTTCAACTAAATTAGCCAACTTTTTGAAAGGTTCAACACGACTTAACTGTAACAAAGTGACGTGTCACATTAACTTTGAATTATTTAGAAGTAGTGATAAGTAAAAACCTTATAAATTGAATTTACTAAACCAAGAATCACACATTAAAAGACTACCACTCAAGAATATTTCGCTGCCCAGAGTAAGTTTACATCTCTGAAGTTAAGAATATCTTTGATATAAGATATTTTGATATAAGAAGTCTTTGACATGTATAAGTGTACAGTTTTTTGTAAGTTTTCTATAAGTCATTGATATTTTGGATGATTAAAAATATCTAAAATAGTTTTAAACCTAGATTTTGGACATAAAAAATAAGTTGAAAACGAGAGTTTGCAAAAGCAAAAAACTGTCATCACACAGAATTCTCACGAGCCTTGGAAAAAATTAATAGTGCTAATAAATTTACTTAAAAGCTTGTAGAAATTTCTTTCTTTACGGTACAACTTTAACGTTCAGTGCTCTAGTAAGACGGAATATTTAAATAACTATATTTATTTGAAAAACTAATTATTTTGATCATCAAATATATATATTTACACCTTATTATTTTTAAAATTAAATAACCACTGAATTTTAAAATATCTTTTTCCTAAAATTGGGCACCTGGGGCTGCTTGCGTTCATTTTCCTATTCATCATGAACTTATATTGGTTGTAGTAGTAGACATTGTTATGGTTAAAATGCATGTGTAGTGGAATAGAGATATTTTGTCGCTATATGCGCAGGTATTGCGGCTAGTGGCACAATACTATATTGTGTCACTAGGCACAATGTTTCTCTCAATGGACAAGCCAAAACCAATGAAAGTTTCAGTGATTCGTTTCCCACACTCTATTTTTGTATTTCGCTTTGCCACTTTTTGTATTTTGTCTCTAGCCACAATACAATGAAGTTTTAACTTTTTCAGTATGTTGGAGAGAGATGCATCATTCCTGAAGTAAGATGTTGTGGATCGTACTCTGATGTCTTCTAGAAACATAACAAATTAGAAACTGTCGTTACATAGTAACATAACAAATTAGAAACTGTCGTTAAATTTGGCTTCGCTGCATGAAAATACTGATCAGAGCTTAAAGCTTATTTTTGGGATGACGGAAAATAGCAAAAATTGATGAGAAATTCCTTTCAATTCTTCAATGCTTTTACGGAAAAGATAGACTGAAAGTAAAAAAAAATAGATAGCTAAAATCTTAATCAGGTTAGCCACTTTTGGAGTTTCTCTCTGCATTCTTTTAATTTTTACAGAATTATACTAAAAACAAATAACAGAGGAGTTATTCTGTTTGTGATAAATGGATGATTGATTTAGAATAAAATGAAACTGTATTTTTTAATAAACTAAATACAATTAAATATATTAAATTCTATTAAGTAATCAAGCGGTTATAAACGACTTACAGGCAAACTGATAAACTTGATATTATTGCACTTGTTAAAGGAACTCTTATGATATGAAAAATATCTATATTATGATAATATAAAATTCAGCCTTAAATTTTAGCATTAACGATTAACTGATATAGCAACATATTAAAGATGAATAAAAATATTATCATCAAATTTTAATGTAAATAACAAAAAACCACTTTTTAATAAATGTAAATAATTTTTAATAAAAAAAATTAAAGCAAAGAAATTGTTAGATAAAGTACTGATCTTAATTACTGATTGAACGTGCCAAATTGCTGTTAGAATCTACATTAATATTAATGGGATCTGTAACATTTTCTATCGCGTCATCGTCATCTAATTCCCTCATACGATTTTCAATTTCTTTTAAAAAATATTCAATGCAATTATTTCATTCCGTTGGTCCAGCATCATTCAAATTTTTTTTTTTTTTTTTTTTTTTTGCTCAATTTTTCTACTCCACCTGACTTGAAAGTTTTGTTCTCTTTAGCTACGAAATTTGTCAGTTGCGCCCAAATTAACTCGATTGCATGAAATTCGTAATGATATGGCGGTAATCTTATGATTGTTTTGTTACGACTTTTGAAAATATTATCCACAGCAAATGTATCGTATTTATGTTTGTTTTCTTTCATTATAGCTGGATGCTGGATGCTGGATATTGGGGTTATCTCGGTGTTTGGCGCGAAGCGCCACTATCCGATTCATCGATTCTGTTTTGTTGTATTCTGGGAGGTCCTATATATCTTTGAAGTTGTAGTATGTTGTAACAACAAGTCAAGTCCTTAAGGAGTAAATCTTTAGTTTTGAAGGGAAAATCATCTTTGGATTGGGGAGATCCCCTTGAGTAGAGTTGTATGATATCATTATAGCATACACAACAAGTTTTGCAAATATGGTTTCGTAAAGTTATAATAAATAGGTAGAGAATTAAAAAGCAAAACTTAAAAAGTAAGGGAAATTACGCCTACTTTCTAAAATAGTCACCACGAGACTATTTTAGAGACTATTTATTGACTTGTACTTTCACGAAGGCTTATTTTAAAACAAATACTTCACGGGTATTCTTACAACCTATTTACATGATATATGTTAAAAGAAAAGTAAACTTATTGATAAATTAGCCATAACAATATTTTTTCTGGCACTTTTCAATTTATCCCAGGTCCGGGATAGCCTGATTGGTAGGGCGTTAGGCACGTACCCAAGACGTCATGAATTCGATCCTCTCAGACAGAAGACTCTCCGTGTAGTAAATGGTGACTGGAGCATGTTAAATTTTTCCGTTCACGAAGTCCTCCATGTTCCGTAACAAATCACACCTCTGGGAGTACTGAATTGGAGATTGATCTTTCTCTGGTTCAGGTAAAAATTACGATCTATGGATGTATGAATGGGTCCTCCCTATAAGCAGGCTGTGACTTGTGTGTGGTTTTAGTCGTATTCTTAACAATAGATGGCGCCACTGAAAGACAAGAAACCTTAAATTCGCTTGGTTTCAGCATGTATCATGTATTGCTGGTATTAGCATGTGGCATTAGAAACAACAACAATTTATCCCTAATTAGCTGATCATTTCGGTTTTTTGTTGCTGTGGTTGAGAGAGGACAAACACAATACGAACTCAAAGGATTAATAATTATTACTATCTAAAGCGAAGTAATAAACTTTCCCTGCTCCTCATTCTTTTCTGTAACAAAATAAAATTACATTGAAAGTTTTTCATGTATTAATATAGATGATGTTAAAAATAGAAATTATAAAATTTGCTTTAATTAACAGATTTCTCGTGAGCTCAAGAATTAACTTTGCTAACCGATTTGGCTTTGTGTCTTAGTTTAAGACGCCCTGTTCGAAATCGTACATTGTTGTGTTATTTCAATATATGAGAAAAGGCCGGGATAGCCTGATCGGTAGGGCGCTGTGCCCATATCCAAGAGGTCGTGGGTTCGATCCTCGCCAGCCGAAGACTCCCCGTGTAGTAAATGGTGACTGATGCACGTTAAATCTGTCGAGTCTCAAAGTCCTCCATGTTCCCACAACAAATCAATACCTCTGGNCTCTAGTGTTAAAAGAAAAGCTAATTATTAAATTAGCCATAACTATATTATTTGGCAGCACTTTTCAATTTATTCCTGGTCAGGAAAGCATGATTAGTAGGGCGTTGGGCATTTTCGGGTCTAAAATTCCTCCATGTTTCTTAACAAATCATACCTCTGGACGTACTGAATTGGAGATTTATCATTTTCGGGATCAAGTTAAAATTACGATCTATGGATGTATTAACAGGCCTCCATATAAACAGGCTGTGATTTGTGAGTGGTTTTAATCGTATTCTTAACAATAGATGGCGCCACTGAAAAACAGGAAATGTGCCCCCTGCCTTATATTCGCTTGGTTTCAGCATGTGCCATGTGTTGCTGGTATTAGAATGTGACATTAGAAACAACAACAATTTATCCCTAATTATTATTCCCTAGCAGATCAGTTCGGTTTTTTGTTGCTGTGGTTGAGAGAGGACAAACAGAATACGAACTCAAAGGATTAATAATTATTACTGTTTAAAGCGAAGTAATAAACTTTCCCTGCTCCTTATTCTTTTCTGTAACAAAATAAAATTACATTGAAAGTATTAATGCATTAATATATATGATGTTAAAAATAGAAATTATAGAATTTGCTTTAATTAACAGATTTCTCGCGAGCTCAGGAATTAACTTTGCTAATCGATTTGGGTCTGTGTCTTAGTTTAAGATGCCCTGTTCGAAATCGTTGTGTTATTTCAATAATTGAGAAAAGATTTTTATATTGTTTTATACATTATAATTCCGCAAAAATCAAAATATTTCAATAATTATTCATGCACGAAAGTAATTTACCTATGCAATGTCTAGTGAGTATAAATTAGTTTAAAAATATATTTATTTAAATAAGAAAAAAAGAAATAACTATAAAAATTTCCAAGTTATTAAAGTTTTAAAAACATAATAGTAGTATTTTAAGTATCATCGAAGTATAAAGAGCTAAAGCTCTTTTATTTCTCATGAATATCAGCAGAAAATTACAAGTTAATAACATTTCAAGACTTTAAGGAGTCTACCTTGGCTGTAGACTTTGGCGAAAAGGTATATTTGGGACCTGGCAACCATTATCTGAGCTGACGACAGTTGATGCTCTACGACGAGACAGCTCATCCGATACCCCCGAAAATCACGAGGGGGTGGTAGTCGAGATGAGTTGAGATGTTTCGTCTGACTGGACTTAAGCCTCTCTTGTTGTTCGCTCATTTCCATAGAAACCGAAAATGCCACGCAGAATGAAAGATCGCCTTCCATATAATGGACCAAACGATCCGCTTTTTTTCTACTCTTTCCGTTCTTTTCTGTGTCTTTTGGCCCACCCCTGACTTTATACCCTTCTTTTCTGGAAGTTTTTGTCTTTTCGGCCGTGACAGGTCAATCTGAGAGATCTTATCAGCTTCTGATGTCACACGTAGCCTTGTTTTGCTGGAGAAGCGTTTTAAGTTTTCTTCTTCATCTACTTCTTTTTTTTTTCTTTTTCTTTTTCGTTCTTTTTATCTAAGTCTTGGAAGACAAAGTTTTGTATGAATTAAGATACTCTTTTCTTCTTTCTCTTTTTTTAATCTAAAATTTTGTTTTTATTTTCTTTGTCTCTTTATTTATTTGTTTTATTTTACTTGTCGTCCTTCAAAAAATTTTATGGCTCTTCTACTGATTAGAAGTACTATAGCTGGTATTTTGAAAGGGGGGAAAAAAACTTTATGAGAGTTGCACAATTCTTTCATTTCCTCAAAACATTAATACTTTGAAAAATTAAAATATAAGCAATGTTCGGCCAGACGCACTTATAAATAAATACTTTTATTTTTATATAAAAGGTTTTAATTCATTGCGAAGGGATTAAAATCAATATTAACTTTACAACTCATGATTTTTTACCCTTTAGCCATTTCAGTGGTGGTAGGATATGAACTGTCCTACTCATTTTTGAGAATAATTTAAATACAAAATTATAATACTTTTCATATCTCGGTTTTTTAATTACCATTTTAAATTTTAATACATTAATAAAATAATGCATAATGAGCGCATTAAGGGAAGTCAGTCATACCAAATAATGCATCTTCATCATTGGTCAGTCATACCAATAATGCTAAAACTGACCTTTTTCAATTTACCTTTTCTCAGTATCTAAGTAAGATACTGTTTAAATTTTTTTTCCACAGAATATTTACATATACATGTTTACTCTGTTATAACTTTACATATCTTTGGCAGAACTTTTTAAAAAAAAATTATGATCTGAGAACTCTTAATTTTTAAAAAAGTTTCATCAAAAATTTTTCATAACTCAAAAGATATTCCTGTTAACGCTAAGGCTATTGCAGCATACAATTGATAGAATCTCAAATGTCTCAAAAAATTTCAAAGCGATATCATAAGTACTTTCGTAGAAAAGGTAGATCGAAAAAAGGTCAGTTTTAGCATTATTGATATCCGCCCTACTGACTCCCCTTAACTCTGCTGAAAGCTTCTCTTAAGGCCTGTTTACACGGTCTAAGTTCTTGAATCAGAGAAATTGGAGGAATTTCTCTGTCCAAGAAATTGGATGATTCGTCGACACTATCCAAGTTCTTGAATGTCACTGATTCGTCGAAAGAAAAACTTGCGCATACGCAATGCTCATATTCAACATTATAAAATAATACTTACATAAGTTCAAAATTACTAAATAAATTCAAATAAAATCATAATAGCGCAAATAAACCGCAACAGATCAATTTATTTGGACTAAAATGTATGAAAACAGACAACAAAACGATATAATTTGCTGCCTGTTTGCTGACGTCACAAAACCTAAGACGCTGATTGGTTAAAGGAGAAAAAACTTGGATGGAAAGTAGAACATGCTCTACTATCGTCCAAGAAGTTGAATCAAGTACTTGGATGAGTGTTTACACGATCCAAGCTCAAAGCAAAACAAGTTTCCATCAATATCAATCAATCTCTGTCCAAGAAATTGGATCGTGTAAACAGGCCTCAAGCAGGCATTAGATTATATCATTTTGTTGTCTGTTTTCATATATTTTAGTCCAAACAAATTGATCTGGTGCGGTTTATTTGTGTTATTATGAATTTATTTAGTTATTTTAAACTTATGTAAGTATGATTTTTTAATGTTGAAGTTTTTCTTCCGACCAATCGGTGACATTCAGGAACTTGGATAGTGTCGACGAATCATCCAATTTCATGGACAGAGAAATTCCTCCAATTTCTCGGATTCAAGAACTTGGACCGTGCAAACAGGCCTTTAGATTCATACTTACGACTAAGTACTAGTCCTTATAGGTTCTCACTGATATATCGAATGTAATATGACTTATTCAGATGAAGATACGCCTAGGTAATTGACAGCTTGTGTGTATCAAAACAAAGAGCAGGAATTGGTAAGAAAAGTTATTCATTCTAGGTGTTCGGGAAGAGAAAAATACCCATGAATACAAAGATTTTTAAGCAGTCATGACATCAGAGGTGCCAACTGCTCCAGATTCGTCAAAATACTTAAAAAAAAGAAAATAAGATAGAGAATTATTAAGAAAATTTTTACAAATTTTTGCATAATTTTTGCATTTTTTTAAAAAGCTCTATAGAAGCCCTATAGTCTCTATAGAAGTAGAGTCGGAGCAAATTGGGATCTCTGTTACATATACATGTTTATTTTTTTTATACTTGTAGGACTATTTCTTACCCGACAGAAAGTAAACAGTGATAAATATAGTTCATAATTAAAAATATTAGGAGCTTATTTGATTTATCAGTACTTGGTCTTCTTCTGAAACCAGCGATGTCACTGAGAAGCAAAGTTTTTGTTGAATTTATAGTACTAATACTTCAGTGCTAGTACTATTGAGCACTATTGATGTACCCCAAATCAGGTATGGGGATTTCAAATCTAAAATCAGTTTTCTTCAGAAAGTTACATTCTTTTTTACAATGATATTTTCATAATAGTTTATTTTTTTTGCCTGAATTTACAAGTTTATAAAGGACGTATTAATTTATATACATACATATACACTTATCTGCTCTTTTAATATTGTTTTTCTTGCCACGCCCTGCGTACCAGAGAAACGGGGAAGCCTAGTATTCACGCGAGTGAATTTTAAAAAGTCGCCTGTTCAGGAATAAAATATTGAATTGCATAAAAACTGTAACTTGTATAGAGAAACCGATGCCTCATACTGCTCCTTTGCTATACGCTACAGAATCCAATCTTGAATTGAACAAGAATCTCAAGCATATTCCATTAAAAACTCTATATATATTGTAAAAGAAAAACTCTCTTATATTGGTGTTTGGAGAACACCAATATAAATTATTCCACAAAACTCCAGAATGCAATTACTGTGGTGAATATCAATCTATTGATCACTTGTTAATGAATTGTTCTCAATTCCAGACAATCCGGGGCGATAACTTTAATAATATTGGTCAACATCAATGTTATGCTAACCTGACTTGTAGAAATATCATAAAAAAGATTATTAAACAAACTTTAGAGGATGTTTTGGGGGACGGTCTTTAATGTCTCGGAACTTGTTCCTTCCAGCTTGGGTGTCTCAATTTTTTTTTTCTTTTTACTATGTCTTTTATAAACTCTTCTTCTTTTACTTGCTCCAATTTTATTGTTATTTACTTTTGTACTATTTAATTGGTTTTAAAAGTACTGTTTTTAAATGTTTTACAATATTGTTCTTTTGTAAATTTTGCACGTTTATCTTTTAAATTGTTCTTTTAAATTATTCTTTTAATTGACACTTTTAATATATTGCTTTTTTAATGTTTATCACCTTACATGATTTTAGCTGCTCTACGCCCGCCATGTTCATGGGCTGTTGCCATGTCTGATGTGTATTTTATGTCTGTACTGTTTCCTGGATTTTTTGTTTGTTTTAATAAACATTTACCCGTATGCCCTAAATAAGGGCGGGTCGGGGTAAATTCTTCCATATTGTTAAAAGAAAAACTCTCTTATATTGTATCTTATGCATTTTATTATTTTTTTTTAACAAGTTTCTAAGGTTAGTTCAACACTTCTTTTCAGAAATCAATTGTTAATTTTCTATTAAATGAAAATGTAATCCTTCTTTGTCACAAAATTTTATAATAAGATAATTGCCCATTGTCTGACGTGTATACAGGTCTTTCATTAATTTTAATTCCTCACCCTTCGGTGATTTTTGAAATTAAATTATGTACTTAATTTGTTAACAGCTCTGATTTTTAGTTTCGAAAAATGGCATTCGATTGACTTTAGATAGATATTATTCAGATTTATTACTTGTAATAATAATGTATATTATGGTTTAAGCGAAAGCTTTCGTTTTGAGAAATAAATGCCCAGAATGTAATGAATATACTAGGTTTACGGGACGCATCAGTTTGATGCGCTTCGAATTTTATAAGGAAAATTACAAAACCCGTTTGCATTTTTATTTTATCACTTGTAGTGACTTTTATCCATTGATCGAGGTAAATATATATTGAAGTCTATTTTCTTCAAAAGCGTTGAAATATTGAAATTCTCTTTGTGGTATACTTATCTCTACAAATATGCGTTTATTTGAAGCGATCCTAATTTAGACAAAATTTTGAGTAAACATACAAAAATCACATCAATAATAAATAGGAATGTACCGACAATACTTCGATCCGTTATCTCAAATGAAACAAGCGATAAACAACTGTTGCCGATAAGCAATAATTGAAAGCACAAACGCAGAATGTCAATTGATATCAATCAGAGTGTCAGATTTTGAAGGTTTCAATTGCTTAGTTCGAGTATTGAAAAATAAAATACTAGAATATTTCATAAATATATATCATATTTTAAATTTTCTTCTTATAGTACATAACTACATTGCTTTCTAAGTGCAGAGATGCCAACTGCTCCGGACACGCCACAACAATTTAAAAAAAAAAAAAAAAAAAAAACGGTAAATAACTACTAAGTAAAAATAAGGTGGTGAATTATATAAGCCAATGTATTATTTAGAAATAGTGGTAGATAAAAATCTATTAAATTGAATTTATTAAACCAAGAATCACAATTGATACACTACCACTTTAAAATATATATTTGCTGTCGGGAGCAAGTTGGCATCTGTGGTTATCTGATCTAAAGTAAAAATATCTACCAGTTTAAAACTGCTAAATAAAATAATAAATGTTTTAATTTTTTAGAGATAATTCAATAACCAGAGTAACATTATCAAAACAATTATATTAATTCCTGGTATTCAAATTTGCTGGTGAATGAAATTGCTAAAGGAAAATATCATTACTTAAATAATACCTGCCAACTCTTCAGGATTTTCCCGAAGATTTTTTTTTTCATATTTGAAGTGGTAGCAATACTCAGGTTATTCCAATTAACTTTTTGAATTATAATGATAATTATAAATGAGTTTGACCACCACTACATATAAATAATTACAATAAATATATCAAAGCATAATAATCCTTGTGCAAGCGAATTTCAACGGGATCAAAATATAAATATGTTTTTGAGTCAGATTGTTTTTCGCTTATTCNGTAATAGTGAAAACAATCAGAAAGGTCAAAGCCTAATACTGCTCCTTTGCTATACGCTACAGAATCCATTCTTGAATTAAACAAGAATCTCAACCTTTCCATCAAAAACTCTCTATATTGTTAAAAGAAAAACTATCTTATATTGTATCTTGTGCATTTTATTATTTTTTTAACAAGTTTCTAATGACAGTTCAACACTTCTTTTCAGAAATCAATTATTAATTTTTTGTTAAATGAAAATGCAATCCTTCTTTGTTTTTTCACAACATATTATAATAAGATAATTACCCATTGTCTGACGTGTATACACGTCTTTGATTAATTTTAATTCCTCACTCTTTGGTGATTTTTAAAATTAAATTATGTACTTAATTTGTTAAAAGCTCTAATATTTAGTTTCAAAAAATGGCATTCGATTGACTTTAGATAGATATTATTCAGACTTATTACTTGTAATAATAATGTATTATGGTTTACACGAAAGCTTTCATTTTGTGAAATAAATGCCCAAAATGTAATGATTAAGTAAGAATCCTTTATCTTTTTTTTAAAAAAGAAAAGAAGATACAGGGTAGTATTGTAATTTTTTTTCTGACATTGATACATAGTAGGTTAAATTTAGTTTAATGCAACATAGAAGAATGTAAAATGAAATATTTTGCGTACATTTATCCTTTGTTTGATCTATGATTAGACTTAAAAAAGCAAACCTCCTTTAAGAAAATTACAATGGTGTTCCCCTTTCATATGAACATTTAAAAAAAATCAATGTAGTCAACAACAGGTACTGAAATATTACATAAAAAGACGAAACACCGATAACTAACAATCATAAGTGCCAAGGCAAGATCGATATGTTTTTTAAGATGCTTTTTAAACAAATTATGAACGATTGCCGTCATTCATTGACAATCAATGGCCTTTCAAGGATAGGGGAAAATGCCCTGACAAAGCTTTTCAATTAGCTGTACCACCCTAGTTTTTCCCTGCTTTAATAGTCATCTAAAAATCCCCATCCATCATATTTATGAGATTATCAAAAGCTTAGTATGTTTAAAAAATCAACCTTTCACTTAAAAAAAAAAAAAAATCGTGAATGTAGCTATTGGTAAGAAAAGTAGTAAAGAATAATAAAGTTGTTCGATTGGAGACAAGGGGAGAGAATGAAAAAATGTCAATATTACCATTTGTGACTCAAGTCACCAAATGGTAGTATAACTACCATAAGACTACAATTGTAGTCTTATTATGTTTTGAAAAACTAATATTTTAATATTTATGACTTTATATATATATATATATAGTCATCATATACATTATACATACCTGCCAGCTTTTACGCATTTGGCGTAAAATTTTATTTCTGTGTTTAAAGTGGTAGTAAAATGTATGCTTTCTATATATTCCTTGCATTTATAAGCTTAATT
>NC_092212.1:36415573-36527977 GCF_043381705.1 Parasteatoda tepidariorum | reverse complement strand
TTGTTGTTGTTGTTGTTAATTTACGTCGCACTAGAGCTGCACAATGGGCTATTGGCGACGGTCTGGGAAACATCCCTGAGGATGATCCGAAGACAAGTCATCACAATTTTGATCCTCTGCAGATCGGATGGCACCCCCGCTTCTGCAACCCGACGACCTGCAAGCGAAGTCGAGCACTTTACGATGGAACAGTTTAACGAGGACCAATACCGCACACCCTCGGTCCCTACGCAGACTGATCCAAGTGGTCACCCACCCGCACACTGACGGTAGCCAGTGATGCTTGACTTCGGTGATCTGCTGGGAGCCGTGTCTTAACGATCAGTCCACTGCGGGACTGAATTTTCCCGAGATAACAGTACAATGAAACATATGATGATACAAGTAGTATTTTATTTCTAGCATGGTAAAGGAAGTATTTTTTTAAATTTTTTTTTATACCAGGAACGCTGTTAAAGGAAGCTCTGCTGGATGATTTGAAATTGTAGCTTTGTTACTCCAAACCTTTTAATTGTAGTAACAGTAGGGTATTTTAGATATTACGTATATTTTAGAATAAAAAAGACAAAAAAAAACGAGATTTTAAATCCAGTTATATTTTCTTGGTAGATGGATACAATTTACTTGTGGTGGATACAATAATAATACAATTTATCTTAGTTTCATGCGCTCTCCAATTCATATTAATTTAATACCATGCGAACTAGTAAAGAGTGTTTTTGCATGCACCTTAAATTTTTAAGCTTTTGTGAAATATTTTGCTAGTGAAAGCGAGCAAAAGCAAGAAATCCTTCAAAAAGTATAATTTTCCTGAAAATTTTTCAAAAACTCTTATTAGGACATAAGACTATTTATTATTTAGTTACTGTTACACACAAAAATACAGGGCTTATGTGCACATTAAAGGTCGTTGGGTTGCCTAGATGGGGGAGCCTTCCCTTTCCCGGAGGATCAAAATTGTGATGACATACAATTGGATGATCCTCAGGGATGTTTATCAGACCGTCGCCAAAAGCTCATCGTGAGGACCTGGATAGACTGGTAGGTAGGGCACTGGGCCCATGTCCAAGAGGTTGTGGGCTCGATCCCCGCCGGCGAAGATTCCCCGTGTAGTAAATGGTGACTGATGCACGTTAAATCTTACCGGATCACACAGTCCTCCATGTTCTCATAACAAATTAAACCTCTGGGGGTACTGATCCAGGAGTTTCCTTGTCTTCTGGATTGGGTTTAAAATTGCAAGGCTACGAAGTTGAATATCAGTTGTCGAAAACCCAAAATTGGGTCGGCTGTTCAACGACGGTTATAAAATTATAAAATAAAATAAGATAAAATAGCGTAAATAAGCAGCTATAGCTGTGCTCATTGCACAGACGGCTTGTAAGCCCTTGCCAAGTTTAAGTTTAGATAGCACAAGTTTAAGAAAGGTAAAACTAAGATACAACCAGGGTTGTGGTGGGATTCAAACCCACTACTTTCATAATTCAGAGCTTTTGACAGATGGGTGAAATCTCTCGGATTGGAAGGTCCTCTAAAATATTAGTCTATACAACCTTTCACATATATGTTTGCATTATTTATATATGGTTTTATTTATGTAGTATGTATTTACAGTGATATTCGGCACTGTTATTGCCTGTTGCAATCGTATGTGTTAAATGTATCATTTAAACCTTTAGAGATCAAGTAGGGTAGCATTCTCACGCAGACATATTTTTGGTGGTCTCAAATGTTGAAGAGTATTGACATTTGTCTCATTGTCGTCCACATTTTTTGAAATGTTTAAACTACACAGAAATCCTTGCGTCACCAACTAAATATTATTATATTATACCAAAACAAAAAGCTGAAAATTGACATGGTAAACGCGTATGGTTGTAGTAAACCCATTTCAGTTCAATGATCTTTTATAATTATTAACAATTAAGCATATTTTGTGAATTGAAATATCTCCCTTAACCGTGGTTGAATTAAACATATTTTTTGAATTAAAATATCTCCATTGAATGCGATGGAATTAAGCATATTTTGTAAAATGAAACATCTCTTTTACTTGGTGTTGAATTAACGTGCGTAACTATTTTATTCACATTCCAAAATGTTTTTTGTTTCATAGTATGAGGATTTCTTTTTTTCAAATTTTTTATTTTATACTATAATCATGTAAATTTGAAACCTATTATTTTGACTTAGACAAAAAAGTTTAAACTTAAAATTTTTAATTCTGATGTTGTTGTTGTTAATTTACGTCGCACTAGAGCTGCACAATGGGCTATTGGCGACGATCTGGAAAACATCCCAGAGGATGAATCATGTTGTATCTGCAGTTTATGTTTGGTGATACTATACAATACAATTTGGGGGAAGCTGTGGTGGCTCAGGAGATAGAGCGTTTACCTTCCAACGAGGTTAACTGGGATTGAATCGCAGAGATGGCTGGTCGATATGAATTTCCGCATCCGTCTCGCACCGACCACAGTGCTGACGTATAATATTCGCAGTGGTAAATGGATCATAGGTTAGAATCCCCTTGCCATAGGCTAACAGTGGTATGTTTTCGTGTTCTACGACTCCATGTAACGCAAATACGGGTTTGTTTCATAAAAAAGTCCTCCAAGAAAGCAAAATTATCCCAATATTAGATCCAGGAGTTCCCTTCTCTTCTACATTTGTTTCAAAATTACAAGGCTACGGAGTTGAACAGTACTTGCAAACCCGAAATTGGGTCAGTTGTTCAATGCCGGTTGTAAAATAAAGTAAACTAAAATACAATTTGGGGATACATTCATACTCTCAGATAGTATATTTAAAATAAGAATACTAATTTTAAACAATGAGATTAAATCCAAAAAAAAGAGGAATCTCTATTTCAGAGCAACTCATACTTTTATTAACATTCTATTGAGTGTCTGAAAAAAGCCTTACTGTAATTGTGAAAATACATTTGAGAGATAAAAGTAAAACTTTCGCTTTTACAAATTATACCTAAATCGCACCTAAATATTACTACTTTATCATTGTTATTATTTTTACTACTATTCATTACTATTTTAAGCATTATAATAGTATTAATAAAATTTTGGCATATTTTATTTTTTAGTTACATTTTCTTTATCTCATTTTCATCATAGTCTCATCATAGTTACCTTCATGGTTAAATTTTTCAAAATAAAATAATAATAATATTAATGATAAAGTAATAATATTAATAATAAAATAATGATTTTAATAATAAAATAATGATTTTAATAATAAAATAATGATTTTAATAATAAAATAATAATATTAATAATAAAATAATAATTTTAAACTAAACTCAGTGGCGCGACAGCCCATAGAGGGCCAAGGCCTGCTGTGCCCATCTCAGTTCTCTTGACCTTGGGCAAAAATAATATTTAACTAAATAATACTAAAATAATAATTTCAGTAATAAAATAATAATATTAATAATAAAACAATATTAATAATAAAATAATATTAATAATAAAATAATAATATTATTAATAATAATAATAATTTAAAAAATAATAATAAATTTATTTTCTACGAAGTATTTTTATTGGCGACAGATAAATGAGCCAATTTTCAGCAACCCTTTGCAGTAATTGGCGCATTCTAGAAAGGTTTTGGCCACAAAAGAGACGTCCGACTATAATAGAGGGTGCTGAAACGATAACTTTATTACTGGCTACGTTAGAACCCCCCTTCTCCTACACTGACAAAAATGAATGGAAGAAAATTATATTTACGATTGGTGCCAGTTTTATTGGTGCTTAATAAATTGTAAAGAGGGGTTGGAAATTGTTGGTAGGGAACAACCGCGACTTTTCAATACTTTATTCTCACTCAGTTTCATCGATTTTAAGTTTTTATTAAAGAAAAAGAGAAAAAGAAAACTGGAATTGATTTAAAACAAAAATATATACAGTCCAGCCCAGCATATAGTTAATTTATATACTGTCGGACTTCTATTTAACGAACTTCCATTTTGCAAAGTTCTCTATTTTGCGATTTTTTTTTCGAGGAACCAAGAACATTTTGGAAATTTCTTCATAAAATACTTTCCAAATAGCGAAGTGAATTTTCTATTTAATGAATTTTTCTTTGAGAACCACTTTCCGTATTTCCCAAAATATTTCAAACTTCTGGACGTATTTTATGGAGGAAATGACCTTAAATTGATTTTCGAAACCACTTAACTTTTAGTGAAAGCCGTAAAATCCCATTGCCTTTTTGTTTGCATTTCAAATGAGAAACTCAAAAACAAAATTGACATATTTTATCAGTAGCAATTAAACTTAAGAACGCATGCGGCAATGTACGTTTAAAATTACTTTTATAATAAATGCAGCTACATAATAATACATAAATTTGACTTTTTTTTGTTGAAAATGTATGTAACATGATAGTGTAACACTGAATAATGGTTTGCTCTATTCTTGCTTTCCATGCATATTTCTTTTATGATTAAGATTTATAAAATAAATAGTAGATACTAGTTTACAAAATAAAGGTGTATCAATTGCTATTTCAATCCTAGTGTTTATGAATTTAAAACCTGTTTTGTGTTGTTTAAGTACTTCAAAGGGTGATTTTCCTTTTAACGAATTTTCCATATAACGAAATTATTATCGTATTCGTTAAATAGAGTTCGAACTGTAGTTCTTAATATAGAGGAATTTTTTTTTAAACGTCTCTCTCTTATTTTCGAATATTGAATAAAAAGTTTGTACGAAATAATTGTGCAGAAAATGCTGTTAGAAATATTCATTTGTAATAGGACGCATTCATCGCCTAAGTTCATTCGACAATCTAAAAGTAGCAGAGATGCCAACTGCTCCGGACGCGCCAAAATAATCTAAGGAACAGTAAATAACTACAAACTAACTTAAAAATATTTGACTATTTTTACTTGCTTTTTAAAACGTATAGCATGACGTTACTACTTAGGCTGAGATGTAGTACGAAGTACCTGCCCGCAGAGCGGGCATTCCACTTCTTCGTCTGTGTTGATGCCCGTGGGCGACTAGAGTACTGTGTTTAGCGATAAAAACAAGAGAAATAACAGAAGCACTGGTTGACGTAAGTTTATACTTGTTGTCGTGCTTATAAAAGGACAAGTTAGGTATAAATCTAGGGGTGGATACTCCCGAGTCGGCGATCACATACGTAACTACTTTTTTTTTCTTTATTTAAATCAAGCTGGGTGCCTGGGCCGCGCAGCGGCCCCTAACCCATTCATCATGAAATAATTTACATTATCTGAACATACGTAACTACTATAGAGTGGGGAATTATATAAGTCTGCGAATTATTTAGAAATAGTGCTGGATTAAAATCTACTAAAAATTTAAATATAAATATAAGAAATTAGTAAACTAATTTATTAATCTTTATGAACTTCATATATTTTTGTGGTTAATAGTTATTATATGTTTGAATTTATTATTTTAATATTTACCATTACGGTGATAATTTATTTAAAACCGAGATTGATTTGAATCACGGTAAATTGAAACCATTAATAATTTTCTGTCAATATTTAGACACATAATTCATTAACACAACTCTCCATTAATTACAAAACTTGTGAAACTACGTCTAAGAGAAAACAACCGGCATGTGTTGTAATTCAGAATGCTAATTACATCCTCAAGAAATGCACTAAACATCTGAATATCTTAAAAAGTTGAGGACAAATTTAAACCTGTTAGACTTCTATTTAAGAATTTCATTTCATTTAATTAAATTTCAAATACTTTATCTTCTTAAAAATGAATTGTACTTTTTAAAAGCAACATCATTACTCATAAATAAAGGGCCCGTTCAAATATAACGTAAGTACATAAAGTGGGATGAGGTTCGTGATTTGCTTAGTTTTTCTTCATCTTTTGCTTACGGCCCTTAGCCATCACCTCCTACATCAAGAAGCCTCCACACGGTCTTTTATAAGTAGTCCGCGCAGACTGTTTAAAAAGTGAACCAGTTGTGCGCATGAACCCAAAACCTTTTATAAAAGACATTGAGTGAAATTTATCACATATATTTGGGAATTGATTCTGTAGTGGTTGACCAGTGAATAAGGCAAACCGATTATATTCATAACTAAAACAAATTTTTAGTCATATATTTGCTACCACTTTCTTATTTTAACTAGATTTTGTATTAAGTGACTCGTTCGGAAAGTGGATAGCTTCATAGTGATCTGATCGGACTACCTATAAAAAACCGTGTGGAGGCTTTGGCTTAGCATGATGAAGCCATTTTGGTCCACTTATCGTACCAGTACCAGCCGTAAGCAAAGGGTTAAAGGAGGAGAGGATGGGTATCTCCTAAGCTTTAGGAAGTTTCTGAAATCACTTTATTTTCAAGATTTATTATTAAATGAAAGGAAAAAAAATTAAACTTAGAATGAAAATTTAATTTGGGGACAGAAAACATAGGAAATAAATTTATGCAGGTTTTTCAAAATTTTATAAAATAACCTTTCTACAATCACATAACTTTTGTTTATTTAAAAATTGCGTCTTTTATTTGAATTTAATCCTAAAATTTGATTACAGTAAAATATTGCAAAATACTGGAGTGTTGTGACTTCCTAATGTAAACATGGAAGAGGTTTTTTATTTTGCTTACTTGACATGGCGGGGGGATCCAAAAGTATCAGAAACATGTCTACAGTATATAAAAACAGCTCATAGTATCAAACTATTGATCGTAAATTTTTATTGATTACGATGTTTATTTTGAAACAAGTAACACGAAAGGATGGATGCATTTATATACGCCTTTTTTTAAATCTTTTTTAAGAAAAAAATAAAACTTTGCTGGCATTAGTTCGAGTTTCTTTTTCTTTTTTTTTAATACTTGCTTATTTAAACATTATAGCTGAATATGTTGGCCCTCTAATTTGCATCAAAATTTTGATGTACTTCTTAAAATCATATACATATACAAAGGATTTACGCAAAAGTATGGAAACTTTTAAAGGCTTCGCTCAGGCTAAATATTTTTTTTTTTTAACTACTGTGACAAAATTTAAAATTTTTTTGTAACCACCACTATTTTTTAAAGGAACTATATAAATAGTCAAAAAAAAAAAAGTCTAGTTCGTCACAGCCCAATGAATGTTCATTTTTATTGTGGTCCATCTTATCTAGAATATAAAAAAAATTTAATTTTCTTTTCACTCCAATTTGTTTTTCATTTATTAAAAAAAGGTTACAAAATAAATTTGGATGGATGGGAAAAAAGGCCGTAAATGACCTCAGACATCACCTCATACATCAGAAAGCCTCCACACGGTTTTTTATAAGTTGTCTACGCAGACTATTTAACAAGTTAACCGGTTCTGTGCTTAAATCCAAATTCTATTTTAAAAGTAATTGAGAGAAATTCATCATATATATTTGAGAATTGAATCAGTAGTGGTTGACAAGTAAATAAGGCAAATCAATCATATTCATAAATAAAACAAATTTTTAGTCATATATTTGCTACCACTTTCTTATTTTAACTAGATTTTGTATTAAGTGACTCGTTCGGAAAGTGGATATCCTTCACATTGGTCTGATCGGACTACCTGTAAAAAACCGTGTGGAGGCTTTCAGTTATAGGAGGCTGTGCTCCAGCGCGGAAATTTCACGGGAGCGAGAAATAGAGGGCGAAATCTCATCGCGTCATTTTTACGGGAGCGAGAAGGAAGGGGTTAACATATTTGCTACCATTTCTTTTTATTCGATTTTGTATAAAATGACTCTTTCATAAACTGGTTTACTTTCATAGTGGTCTGATCGGACTATCTATAAGAAACCGTGTGTAGGTTTTGCCTCAGACCCCCAGATTAGATTTTGGTGTTGATGTAATCCGCAGAGATACAAATTTGGTTGACTTCATGTAAAAAAATTTTTCTAGTGGTAGCAAAATTAAATTTTAATTAGAGCTGTCAAATAATTCACTTCTGGAAAAATATTTTATATAGTGGTATGAAATAAAATCTGAAGTTCTTATAACTTTTAAAAGTCTCAACACGAGAAATTCAGGGATACCAGGTTGGTCTAAAAGTGATGACTAATAAAACGCAAAAATCTGTGAAAAAGAGATTAAAATTAGCAATTTTTTTTTTTTAACATGAATCTTTTAGTTTACTAGTATTGCAAGTAAGTACAAGGAATATTTTCGTTTTAAATATACAATGTAAGCCATGGTGATGGTCACAATTAATTACTTAAATAGAATAAATAGGTGAAAATGAATTAAGTTTCTGACACTTTTTAGGCACACGTGGCAACCTTATCTGGATCGAATTGGTATTTTATGTGAACCCTTGAAACAGTTACATGTAGTTCATACTTTCTCGCAATGTTTGCAAAAGTAACTAAATTTCTACAAATAATTTTAGATTTTAATAGTGGACCATTTAATAAAAAAAAATTGCAATTGGAGAAATTAGAATTCCTGCATCACATCAGAATCAAATAAGTTAAAGTTAAAACGACTGATTTATGTTTTGATGATCAGACTTGTTATCACTTACGCTTCATAATTTTAAAAAAATTTACGTTCCTTATTTTTTTAACATTTAAAAAAAAGCTTGCGAAGATATTAGTTACCGTTTGGTCAACTAGAGGGCTTACTTGGTTTACTAGTTTGTTTTTAAAACATAAAGATATGGCAAACACGTCAACAAATTCAACAGGAATTTTTTCACAAAACTATTTAATGTATGTCATGCAAAAATATGCATAACATATTTTCTATCATTTCGAAGCTAAATTATTATCTTGTTTAATTATTAATCTTGTATAATTATTAATCTTGTTTAATTAATAATCCTTTTCTCAATATACAGAAATCTTTAATATAATCGGCATTCTTTTTATGCAACAAACTTGAATTGAGTACAGAATAAAATCTACTACATCTGCTAACACATTAGCACAGAATTCGGAAACCGTTACATGGTTGCTAATTTTATTTGTTTTTATTAAAATTTGTTATTATTTCCCACGCTTTCTTTTCCGCCAACGCATTTGAATCCGTAAGGCTAAAAAAGGATAATAAATGGAACACTTGGCAATAAATTAAATCAATTAATTAGTAGCCAATACATGTAATCTTTAATTTTGCTTGGCGAAAACTGATCTAACATATACATGATTTTTGATTTCTTAATGAATGGAGGTGTCCTGGGGGGCTTGTCTCTGCAGCCTCACCATCCAGGCTATTTTCAAAATTTCTTATGTACAGCGCGCAAAATAAAAAACGGTTCACTCTTAATAACTTTTGATCTAATGATCGGATCTTCACGTTCTAGGACTATGCAGAGAATAATGCAGAGACGATATTTTAGGTTACAACATCAGACACAAAAACGTACTTTCTCTGAATAAATATACCCTTTTTTCAACGGATTTGTAATTTTGACACCCAAAACATCGGGGGTTGTCGCAATCTGGGAAATATGGTCCCCTTTAGTTTGGGTCGGGAGAGCGATTCAAACTTTGAATCCCTAAATTCTAATTTTACTTTTTGCGTATTTAGCAATATCTCGAGAACTTTTTGAGCAAGTTGAAAAGTTTTTGCACACAATTATGAAATTCGTTTTTCCAAAGATAATTCCATGCAAAAATGAATTTTAGTAAGTATTTATTATTTTATTAAAAAATTGAAGAGAAAATTTTAAATCGTAAGGTATAAATTATTTTTTCCTCACCATTTTGAAATATGCAGTTTTGTAAGGTATAGACATGTAAAGTTACATACTTTAATTTTTACACCTTGAATTCAAAAATTGAAGAAATTTTTACACCTTGCAATTCAAAATTTTTCTTCTATTTTTTAATGAAATAATAAAAAAATTTATAAATACTTACTAAAAGTCATTTTTTACATGAAATTATAACTTTGGATAAACGAATTTTTTAACTATGTTCAAAAATTTTTCAATTCGCTCAAAAAGTTCAGGAGATATGGCGAAATACTCAAAAAGTAAAATTAACATTAAGGGGTCTAAACTTTGAATAACTTTCCTGATCAAACTATGAGGACCATATTTCCCAGATTGCGGCGCCCCCTTATGTTACGAGCCTGAAACCCAAATCCGTTGGAAAAGAGGTATGTTTATTCAGAGAAAATACGATTTTGTGTCTGATATTGTAACTTAAAATCTTAAAATATCGTCTGCATTTATTAATTAGCATATTTGAGTCATAAAATGTGAAGATCCGATGATTAGATCAAAAGTTATTCTGGATGGTCTGTTTTCTTCCTCTTCATCTTTTTTTTTTTTTTTTTTTTTTTTTTTTTTTTTTTTTTGAGCACTGAACATTAACCCCTTGGGGACGGGTGATTAAGAAAAGCATTCGTACAAAATCAGAATCAAGTTGCAATTAAATAAAAAACGGTAACTTAAATGTAGTCGTTACTAATCAGACAGACTTACTTTGCTTTTACTTTAATTATTGTTAGTTTAATCATATATATAATCAATGTTAATTCAAAGTACAACTAAATAGTTTTATTTTGAACAAAGTAATGGTGAATTAAATAAATCAAACAATTATAACTCCGCCCACAAATAAACTGCTAAAGAAATACTTTGATTACCAGTTTTATCTTTTCACCCTGATTGATACGGTTTTTTGCTGTCACGTATTTGTGACAGTCGGCGCGAAAGGGTTAAAAATGAAGAATACTTTTTATTTTGATGGAGCTCCATATTTGCAAAAAATAGAAGATATTTATTATCTATCATATTTGACTCTTCTTCAAAACAATTTATGATTTTTAATAAATTATTGCTTATCTTCATCACTCCTCAAAATAGAATAATTGGACAAATGGATAATAATAATTTCCAACAATGATTCATCAACATATTTCTTCAACAGCTGTTGCTCACGAACTAACAATTTTTCTTCAACTAATATTGCATCCATCAACACAACTTCCTCCAACTTCCCTTAACAAAAATTTCTTCATGATAATGCAATGCAGCAGCAAACTTTAACGAAATATTTAAATACGAGCAAATAGAAGAAGATAAATACATTTAACTGATTGTTGTTCTTTTTTTGGGGGACTTAAGGGACATTATCAAGATTTCAAAATTGTAGAATCAATTCGACCATTATTATATCCAAACTGAAATATAAATCAAAAAGATTAACTCTGTCCTTCTTCTCCCGCTTTAACCATAGAGTTGATATAGTAGGTAGAGGAACCAAGTCCGCTTTATTCCTTCCGAAAAGACACGCCACAGATAGCAAGCAAAGAGTTACAATCACGTGATGGAAAGAGTGCAATACTTGGCGCAGTATCACAAATGTTGGCGCACTAAGTTTTTAAACAGCTTTATTTCGATATTACCGATGCGCAAATAATCGGAGCATTTGAAAGAGAGAAAAAAAATATTTTCGTTAATCATATTTCTTTAATATTATTAAATGGGTTTTTAAAACATGAGGAGTTTTTTTTCTCTTAACAAATAATTTTTAATTAAAGTACTGCCTTTATTTAAAAAAATTNATCTAATATTGAAATAGTTCTTCTACCAGTATTTTCTCTTTTCCCGTACCAGTATTTTTACTTTTCCCGGCGTGAACGTGTTAAACTTTTTACCTCTTACAGAATTTAGCTATCTCACTGACTGTTATGGTGAGATAGAACTTACCTATCTAACTTACCTTTTATAGAACTTACCTATCTTACCTATCTAACTTACCTTTTATAGAACTTACCTATCTAACTTACCTTTTATGGAACTTACCTATCTAACTTAACTTTTATAGAACTTACCTATCTACCTACTGCTATGATGAATTGCAATTTTTTACTTAAGCATATAGCTCTATTTTATAATTGGAAACCTTGAAGTTCTTTAACTTGAAAAAGGTACTTTAACATTTAGTCTACATAGTGCGAAGTTTTACTATTTCCTTTGTTTGATTAAAGAGCTATTTTAACGCTGTTTTTTGAGGCTCTGTCGCCAAAGAAAATTAAAAAGCCATAGCTTAAGTGCCTTACACTTGAAGCAATACGATGATTTTAAACTAATAATCGAGCAGTGAAGAATTATCTGGACTTTAGAGCAAACAAATAACTTAAATATTTTAAAAATTATTAAACTTTTTTAAAAATTGCCAATTTGGCGTCATTTTCCCACCTAAATGAAAATTATCAAAATCACTGCTTGTGTTTGAAAATTTTTATGAGCCCAGGTAATGCAACATTGGAGTAAGATTTTAAATATTAAAAAATTAGACCACAAACGCTTTTCCTTTCCACAAAACTGTGGCATCTCTCCATATTGACTTTTTGCGCCATTTTCAAAATGAGCAGAGACAGCGCTGGCTTTAGTTAAACTAAACTTGACCTAACAGCCATGGTTAACAGTTGCAAACTCACACCAGTTATAAAAATTGGTATTATTCGCAAAAAAGCATCATTTCATGTTACGACAAAGCTTTCGAAAGACAGCCTTAAGAAATGAAATCCCTTTTAGCACTTTTCTAATTTTGCCACAGCTATTAAAATTTTCCATGACTCGTGGAAACCCTGACTACTATACTAATTTCCCAGAAACAGCGTTTTCTTTAGATGAAAATATTTTTGATCAATTTTCATGGCAACATTCAAAGCATATTATGAAAGATTATGATCAAAGCTTTTCAAAATATTAAAGTATTAGTAAAGTACTAGTACAATAGTACTTTCTAAGTAATTAATAAATAAATTTAATTATAATCAATACACCCAAGTTGAGTTAATCAGGAGGCACATCCATGAGGAAAGCAGATTTTGGAATAACTTTCCAGAAAAAAGCAAAAATAAGAATCAAATCTATTTTTATACGACAATCGATTGTTTTAATATCTCATTGAATTACTACAAAATTGCATAAATAATTTTGAATGACATCTGCAGCATGAATTCACTTTTTTCATATCATAAAATCCCAAATTTATGAGTTCTATTCGATACCCTATCCAAACAAAATCCGAAGCCAGTTTTCAATTGTTGCTCATCATTTGCAAAATAAAATTTAACGCGAAGAAGACTAGTTATCACATATAAGTTCAAATGTAAACAAACTTTGTCCACTCTGTGTATAAAAGGGAATGCGTCACTCAATTCTCTATTTAGAACATCTGGAGGGGTCATAAAGAGAGGCAATTGTACAAGGTAGAAGGGCAAAAGGGTGCTTGATAAACGTATAAATAACCACGACTGCTTAAATGGCACGATTTGCCCCTGTTTTAATCCGTGCTCTAAACGGTCCGTGAAATTGCTGGAAAGCCTTCCTGGTTTTTCCCCCATCTTTTCAATCTGCTGTTCAGTGTGAGGAGATGTTTAGGTCAATATGAGGACTGAGAAATAGGTGTCGAGCTGGACAGATGGAATTTAAAAGCTCTTTTGGTCCAGCTACAATAGCTTTTTCCAAGTTGTGGTGGTCTTTGAAGGGACGCTTGGCACAAACGGGTTAGTTGTCGGAAATATTTACACAGCAACTAAATTTTAATTAGTAACAGGGAAAATAAAAACATTAGTTTACATCTGTGAAATCTAATTGTTTCCTAAGCATTGTTTGGCTTCATCATTATCTCTCGATCATTAATAATTTTTAAGATGCGTGAGATTCCTGTAAAACTTATCTTACAAAACTTCCGTAAGAGCCGCGATGGAACAAGGGATCGAGCTCTCACCTTCCAATGAGGTGAACCCGGTTCGAATTCCAGCGATAGTTGATCTATACGAATTCCTCCTCCGGCTTACACCGACGACAATGCTGACACGAAATATCCTCCGTGGTAGACGGATCATGGGTTAGAGTCCCCTTGCCGTCAGGCTAACCGTGGGAGGTTCTCGTGGTCTTCCTCTCCAAGTAACGCAAATGCGGGTTAGTTTCATCAAAAAGTCCTCCATGAAGGCAAAATTTCTACCAATACTTGATCGAGGAAATCCGTTGTCTTCTGGATTGGGTTCACAATTACAAGGCCATGGCGTTGAACATAAGTAGTAGTAAACCCAAAAATTGGGTCAACGGTTATAAGATAAAATAAAACTTTTGTACATTTCTGTTCTAAGCTCTATGAATTACATTGAATTAATTTAATTTAAATTTTTTTTCTCTTAGTACCTTTAACCTTATTTCAGTAGCATATTTAAACTGTCGAGCATTAAATTTTTAATTCTAATTTTTAATTAGTTGGACTTTTATCTCAAAAATCTTTGCAACTTACATAATTTCTAGCGACTCTTACTATAATTAGATAATTATAGATAATTGCCTATAATATTCTAATTTTCCTCTTACTTTCTTTAAGATCTTATACCAGAAAATAAAACTTGACTACCATCTATTCTCCGTATAAACTTAACTTCTGTACATTTCTGTTCTAAGCTCTATGAATTGCATTGAATTAATTTAAATTAATTTTTTTCTATTAGTACCTTTAACCTTATTTCAGTAGCATATTTAAACTGTCGAGCATTAAATTTTTAATTATAATTTTTAATTATTTGGACTTTATTTTTATCTAAAAAATCTTTACAACTTACGCAATTTCCAGCAACTCTTACTATAATTAGATAATTATAGATAATTGCTTATAATATTCTAATTTTCTCTCTTTCTTTCTTATTAATCTTATACAAGAAAATAAGACTTGACTACCATCTATTCTCCGTATAAACTAAAAGTCATGTCATTAAGGCTCATTTTCGACGATTTGGCGGTGAAAAAAAATAGGGAGGTTTCGGTAAAGATTTTATCGGATAAAGTGTTCAAATTAGAAGGAAATTCGTCTCCACCACAACACTATAATCTTCTATAGGTATAGAGATGTGGAAAGAAAAAAAAACTTACCCACGCGAACTCATTGTATGTTCCAAAAATCCATTAATTTTCTTCCCGCTCCGATGTCAGATTTGGTTGGAATATATTCAGTGAATAAAATGTGATTTGATTATTTTGTCATAAGATTGGTGCGTTTCAACCAAAGCAGATAGGCGGAATTTTTCTAATTATATGGTTATTTAAGAAGTTATTCAATTTTGTAGTCTAAATGAATCGAAATTTCACGAGTGTTGCGACGAAAAAAAGTTTATGATTTTTTTTATCAAACTATATGCATTAAATGAGTTTTTGCGAGTTGAATTTTTTAGTAACGTTAATGTTTTTTAAATATTTTCGTCCACTGCGTCATATAAATAGTTAAGATCGTATGGTAAAATATCGCACCGTATGCTGATCGTATGCTATAAAAAAAAATATTACCAACTTTTATAGGTCTTTTCCCTTTTATTAAATTTTTTTATTTTCTTCCCGCTCTTTTGTCAGATTTGGTTGGAATATTCAGTGGATAAAATGTGATTTGATTATATTATCATTGGACCAAAGCAGATAGGCGGAATTTTTATATTTATATGGTTATTTAAGAAGTTATTCAGTTTTTTAGTCTAAATCAATTTAATTCCTCAGGTGTAACGGAGGTTAAGAGTTTATAAATTTTTTTTGTCAAACTATATGCATTAAATGAAGTATTTGTGGGTTGAAAATTTAAGTTACGTTAATATTATTTAAAAATTTTCGACCACTATGTCATATAAATAGTTAAAATCGGATGGTAAAGTATCGTATCGTATGCTGTCACAAGATCGTATCGTATGCTGATCATATAGTATGAAAAAAAATATATTGCTTACTTCTTAAGACGTTTTTTCTTTTATTAAAAAGTTTTACTTTCTTTCAACTCTTTTGCCAGATTCCGTTGGAATGTTCAGTGAATAAAATGTGTTTTGATTATTTTGTTGTAAGATTGATCCGCTTCGACCTAAACAGATGGCGAAATTTTTCTAATTATAAGGTTATTTAAGAAATTATTCAATTTTGTATTCTAAATGAATCAAAATTTCTCAGGTGCAACGACGAAAAAAGGTTTATAATTCTTTTTTAATGAAACTATAAGCATTAAATAAGCTTTTGTGTGTTAAATTTTTCAGTAACGTTAATGTTATTTAAAGAATTTTCACCACTACGTCATATAAATAGTTATCGTATGGCAAAATGGTCGTATCGCATGGTATGAAGAAAAAATTGTTCACTTTTAAAGGTCTTTCCCAATTTATTAATAATTAAAAAAAAATTTTCTTGCTCCTTTGCCAGATTTGGTTGGAATATTCAGTGGATAGAATGTGATTTGATTATTTTGTCAAAAGATTGATACGTTTCGACAAAGATAGATAGCAGAATTTTTGTTGTTGTTGTTGTAGTTGTAGTTCATTTACGTCGCACTAGAGCTGCACAATGTGGGAAACATCCCTGAGGATGATCCGAAGACATGCCATCACAATTTTGATCCACTTCAGAGGGGATGACACCTCTGCTTCGGTAGCCCGACGACCTGCATGCGAAGTCGAGCACTTTACGGTCGAACAGTTTAACGAGGACCAATACCGCACACTCGGTCCCTACGCAGACTAATCCAAGTGGTCATCCACCGGCACACTGACCGCAGCCAGTGATGCTTGACTTCGGTGATCTGCTGGGAACCGTGTCTTAACGATCAGTCCACTGCGGGGAGGCAGAATTTTTTGAAAAATATCTTTACTTTAAAATGCCATATAAGTGAAAGATTTAGTCATGTATATTTGAGAAATTTATTATTTGGTTATTTAATAAGTTATTTAGTCTTCTAAAAGAGTCAAATTCTTTTAAGTGAAACGAGGTAAAAAAGGAAAGTTTATATATTTTTTCTATTAAACTACATGCATTAAATAGGCTTTTGGGTTTTTAATGTCTATTTAGTTACGTTAATGTTACTTAAGAGATTTTGATATAGTTAAGGCCTTACAATTGTGTGGTACTGTTATAAGTGTTAGCTAAATTGAACAAAAAATTACTAACTTTTTTTAAGTCTTACTTAATAATTTTAATTTTCTTCCCGCTTTTATGACATATCCGGCTGAAATATTCAGTGGATAAAAAGTGATTTGGTGATTATAGGTTTTACCATTTTAATAACAGGACGGCAAAACCGGGTCAATAATTTTTTTTCCTGGCAGTTTGATGAATAAAATTGCTTGAATGTTTATTCGAATGATAAATTTGTTTTTTTATACATTTACTTTCGAAGAGTAAATATTATTTAATACATGAAAAGTATAATATTTTGTAGGGATAATTAATCATTTTTTATTAGTATGTCAGCACCTATAGAATATAACTGGTTATTTATGAAAATAATGAAAAAATATGTTTTTTCTTACTGAAATATTTATTTATCAACAAGTTAATACTATTACCCTGTTATATGAGAAATTTATGGAAGTTTAAAATCAGTTTACGTAAGGAATATGGTGAGGTGGGAACTTATCTTAAATTAATTTATTAAACCTTTAAAGAATGTAAATCAAAAATAACTTTGATCCTATTCCTCTGGATTGCTATAGGCTTCACGTACCTGTCCTCAATTCAATTCCTCAATTCAGAAATTTTTACTTAGAACATTGTGAAATAATACTACTCTAAATAATGTAATGTCTGATTGACAAAGTGTTCCGATAGCGCAGTTTGGTAAGACGTCGATCACACAGCTGGTTGGAGAGCAAGGGGTAGAGAGTTCGATCCTGGCTGCCGACTAATCAACCGGAGTGTATATGTAGCAAGGTGCACGTTAACCCCTTCCTTCTCGCTCCCGTAAAAATGACGCGATGAGATTTCGCCCTCTATTTCTCGCTCCCGTGAAATTTCCGCGCTGGAGCACCGCCTCCTATAACTGAAAGCCTCCACACGGTTTTTTATAGGTAGTCCGATCAGACCAATGTGAAGGATATCCACTTTCCGAACGAGTCATTTATACAAAATCTAGTTAAAATGAGAAAGTGGTAGCAAATATATGACTAAAAATTTGTTTTATTTATGAATATCATTGGTTTGCCTTATTCACTTGTCAACCACTGCAGAGTCAATTCTCAAATATATATATGATGAATTTCTCGCAATTACTTTTATAAAAGGCTTTGGGTTCATGCGCACAACTGGTTCACTTTATAAATAGTCTGCGCGGACTACTTATAAAAGACCGTGTGGAGGCTTTTTGATGTAGGAGGTGATGGCTGGAGTGTTCAGTAGTAACGAGTGAATATGAATAAAATAATTCATTTCTTTCGCCCAGAAAACATTCTATTTCTCATTTTACACACCAGATGGCAGTATCGGGATATTTTTAAGGTAATTGTAGATAGTTAGTTTATTTTAAACTAGATGTCAACACTAATCAAATACGTGTATTTGGCAAAACAGGCACTTTTATGCCAGTTTTCTTGAAAATTAACTGATCGTTAAGGGGTTAAATTAGTCGGAGCTGAAAGTTCTCTTTTTGGATAAAAGTTTGGAGAGAGGTGCAGCAGCTTAGGCACTGTCCACGTCGTTTGAACAGGGTCAAAGTTACGTGGCATTCCTATCATAGAGCCCTAAAAATGGGTTAAGATGCTTAACCATGGTCGGGTTATGTGAATGAATTTGATTGAAAAGCACCCTGTTAAATCTAACAACATAGAAACTAAAAGCGGTTCTATCAGATGTTAAACTTAGTCTAACATAAATCCCCTGATTGGATTCAAGGTCAGAGGCATGGGTGTTCTTTCCTTCATCTCTCTCTATATTATTTGTCCTTTTTATTATGGGGGTTACGTTAGCCCATTTAATATGGAGCCCCTGAAACAGTGGTTAGCACATTTGTCCTTATGAGACCCGAATGACAAATGTCAATATATACGGGAGGTCATTGGAAAAAATATAAAATAAGTCTTCAAGAAATTAGAAACTGTTAAATAAAATCTCTAAAGTAAAAATCTAAATTTTTCATAACACTTGTTTAGTTAAATAAATAACCTTTATTGCTTTCATTCATCTCCACATAGCATAGCAAATATGTGTAACTAGTTTTATATGATTTCTAATCGATTTTACCAACAATGTAGTTAAAGTTTCGCTCTCGGTTTTATCTGCCTATCATATTCAGTTCAATTCTCTTATAAATAAAAATGTTGGGACAAAATCGAAACTCTTGGCGACACAGCTGAGCAGTCTTGCCGATTCACCAATCGCGTGGAGGTAGCAGATTTGAATCACACCGAATGTATCTTTGTGATGCCCTTCTCTAATTGGTGCTGCCCGTTCTTCAACTTGACAAGGGCTTATAAGTCGTCCTTGGTCTTAGTAATAAGAGCATAGGCCTGCATTTGTATGTGTAACCATGAAAAAAAATCGAAATCATTGGCTTTTATAATAAATTAAAGACGACTTTTCTGACAGAGTGATATCACCAATCAAACGCTCTGTAGTGTGGAGGTAGTGAATTCGAATCCCTCCATAGTCCTGAATTCATCTTCATGCTGTCTTTCTCTGTATTGTAATATCTGATTGTCTTCTAAACAAATGCTTATAAGCCGTATTTATGTACCTAAGCAAACTAGCTTGCATGTATGTGTACCAATAGAAAAATTGGGACAGACTTAGAACAATAACACAATTGCAGTTGCAAATATGACATACGTTTGAGTTATTATAGATGTAACTATCGACTTCATCGATAAATGTATTACCAGTTCTTGTTGAAACTGAAAATTACTTTTGATTGAAATTTCTTATTTACTTTTTTCAAGTTCTAAGAATTTATATGAAAACTCTTTATATACCTTATAATTATGTATCAATTATTTTTTAATTTTTAAGAAAATGAATTTTACCAATTGCAGCAAAACCATTTTATCTAATTTTGGTCGATCAATCAAAGTCCAAGAAATTTCCTTGGGATAGCATTCAAGAACTCATTTAGAATCTTTCTTGGAATAAAAAAGTAACTAACTTTTGAGGAATACGATAATTGCCTAAATGCCCGATATCTCGTGCCCCTTCTTACTTTTTTTCTTCTTCTTCAGCAATCAAGTACCCTCGCTTCGAAAAAATTCGAAAGAAAGAACGAAAGTAAGAATCAAAATAATTGGTCGAAGAAGGAAATGGCGCAACAAAAACATAAAAGAAGAATGCTGTCATTCTGTAATATATTACATAATAATAGTTTGAAATCTCAACCACAGTCACACCTTGCGAATCGTGAAGAATAGATCATTGCTATCTGAAGCAGATTGTGATTGTGGATAGATTGTGATCGTTTGGCAGCTGGAATGGGTTCTTGAAGCCCATTGCTCATTCTAACACCTGTAATGTTGATATATCAGGATCACGGTTCTGAATAGCGATTTAAATATTTGAAGTTTTTACTTGCCTGTTTTCTACGTCGTTTTCTTTTATTTTTATCGTTTGGAATAAAATATTATGTAAATGACGATTTCAAAGCTTCGATTACTTTAGAACGCTTGGATTCAGATGATACGAACATAGTTTCATTTTCAATTGTTTCAACTAAAAAAAAAATTGCATTCTTTGTGATGGAATGAGAAAAACTTTTTGTCTATTCGAAAGAAAACGTTTTGTTTTATTTACATTGAAATCGTTCTGTTTTTCAGATATTGATCAAGACAAATGATTTAATATTGGATTACGTTAGAACGTCAAAACTTCGATTTAATAAGAATGATCTGATTCAGATACGAACATAGTTTCATTTTTAAATTGAGTAGGTGTGTAAGAATTATTTTCTGTATGAAAAAGAAAACCTTTTTTCTCGATACTATATTATACAGATTTTTGTTAATTTGTATTAAAATTGTTAGAATTTTTAAGTTATTATTAGATACAAATGATTAGATATTTGAATTATATACATCATATACAATCCTTTTCACTCCGAGTTGGAGCATAGGGCTTCTATCATAGCTTTCCATCTCACTCTATTTGTGGCCATGTCTCCATGTCTTTGCTATTGTTTTCAATTCGTGTACAATTATCCCTGCACCAAGTATTTTTAGGTCTTCCTCTTTTTCTATTGCCCTGAGGATTCCAATCAAAAGCTTGTTTCACTTTAAATTTTTCAGATTTATGTAGAACATGACTAATCCATTTCGATTTACATTTTTTTAATTTCTATATTAATCGGTCTCTGTTTTCCTTTTCTAAGGATTTCTGCACAACAAATTTTATGGAACCATTTGATACGCAAGATTTTCCTTAAGCAGTTGTTAATAAATATGCATTTTAAATAAATAATGCTCGCCTTTTGGTGTTAGCATATTGTCGTGAGTGGGCTTGCGGGTGTCACGGACCCACTGAGCTATGCTGCTGATAGCGTAGCTACTGGTAGGGCCTCTCAAGAAGTCAGTGGAGAGACACCAGACTAAGAGTCACACCCTGGCCCAACAGGTTGGAGGTTGAGTATAAGGTTGACAACCCTATCTCGTAAAAACGTACTTGTTACAGAAACTGAAATATATACATAATAATTCATTCAAATTATCAATAATTGAGTTCTATAAATAATTGAGTCATATAAATAGTAGTTTATTCACTTTTGGAATTGAGACTTACAAAATAAATCATAATTTTTTTAATTTATTCTAAAAGGAATATTAAGTTTTCTTAAACTCTAATTTGAAGAAAAATGGGTATTCAAATTATGAATATTTTTACGCTATGAATATTTGTGTTGTATACATAATTATTTATTCAATACTGGAATTGAGATTTATGAAATAAATCATAACTTTTTTTTACTTATTTTAAAATGAATATTAAGTTTTTAACACCTCAAATTTAAAGAAAATTGTAATCGCTTGGCAGATGAAATAGATTCTTAAAGCCAATCACAGTTTAAAAAAGCGATTTAAGCATGTGAAGTGTTACTTGTTTACCTTCTAGATTGTTTTCTTTGTGTTTTTTTTCTCCTTTTAACATAAAATATTTAGTAAATGAAGATTTCAATGCTTCGGAAACTTTTGAAAGATCTGATTCAAATACGAACATAGTTTCATTTTCAATTAAATAAAAATATTGTATTCGGTGTGATGGAATAGGAAAAACTTTTTGTCTATTCAATCGAAAACATTTTGCTTTATTAGTATTTAAATTGTTCAATTGCTGAGATTATGAAGGCAATTGATTTAATATTTGTTTACGTTAGAACATCAAAGTTTTGATTCAGTTAGAATGATCTGATTCAGTTACTAACTTAGCTCATTTTGATTAATTTTATTTTGATTGATTTCATCTTTATATATCAGGATCACAGTTTAGAATAACGATTTAAGCAAGTGGAGTGTTACTTTTTGTTCTTCTAGATCGTTTTCTGTGAGGTTTTTTTCTTTTGAAATAAAATATTTAGTAAATGAAGATTTCAATGCTTCAGATACTTTTGAAAGATCTGATTCAAATACGAGCATAGTTTCATTTTCAATTATGTAAAAAATATTGTGTTCGGTGTGATGGAATAGGAAAAACTTTTTGTCTATTCAATAGAAAACATTTTGTTTTATTAATATTTAAATTGTTCAATTGCTGAGATTATAATGAAGACAACTGATTTAATATTTGCTTACGAAGAACATCAAAGCTTTTATTCAGTTAGAATGATCTAATTCAGTTACTGACGTAGTTTCATTTTTCAATTGAGTATGTGTAAAAGAATTATTATCTGTATATAAAAGAAAACCTTTTTGCCTATACTATAGTAAACATTTTTTTTACAAATTTGTATTTAAATAGTTAGAATTTTTAAGTCATTGTTAGATACAAATGATTGGATATTTGAATTATATGCGTAATGATTTATTCAAATTCAATTATCGGAATTGAGATTTGGGAAATATGTCATAAAATTTTTAATTTATTTTAAAAGGAAGTTTTTAATGACTTTAATTTGTAGAAAACTGTGATCGTTTGGCAGATGAATTTGATATTTGAAGCCCACTACTCATTCTTAAACTTGTAGTGCTGTAGTTGGCGCTGTACTTAATTGTAATGCTGTACTTATTTTTTTTAAATTTTGCAATCGTTGTTGAACAGCCGACCCAATTTTGAGTTCACGATAACCAGTGATCAACTCCGCAGTCTTGTGCTTATGAACCCAATCCAGAAAACAAGGAAACTAATGGTACTATACTATTTTGACATTATTATGGTATTATAGGAAAGTATTGGGACAAAATAGCCAGATTAAGGAACTTTTTAATGGAACTAACCCGTATTTGTGTTGCATGGAGATGAAAATTTTGAGAACCTCTCACGGTTAGCCTGTTAAATTAATAAATTTTTAATTAAGATATTATTTATTAAAATTTAGATCATAACATATTTTCAAAATAATTAATAGTCTATTGTTAATTAATGTACTCAAAATATTTGATGAACTTATTCATTGGGATTCCGCCAAAAGAAGTTCGATTATTTAGAGCTCCGTTGTCGAAACAAATTGCGAACCGCTGATCTCTGTAGATTACATTCTTGCTAAACTACAACAACTCTTTCGTATTCAAATTTTTTTAAGAGACAATCGAGTAAAGTTTGCATTAAAATTATTATTAATATTTACAATAATGTTTCTTAGAAATCTAGCTAAAGTTAGCAACCTATTATTACTTTAAAGTTTTAACAAAAGGTTATTAAATATGGCATCTCTTTTTACGAAACCGTGACATCTCTTCCTATTTTAAATCTTTTAATAAACAGTCCAGTAGAGTTTAGATGAAATTTCAAAATTGAGATTGATCTTTCTTAATTAATAATGTATTTTAGCAATTTAGAATATGACGAACTTTAAGTAGGTTATAGTTACGACAGAATAAATTTCAATCATAGCTTTCATGTCAAGTTAGTATTAATGACTTAATTGCACCTCATTTAGAAGAAGAACTCTTAAGACATCACGAACAAGTTAGAATAAATGCCAGAAGTCATAAAAACATTAAAATAAAGCAATCACGAGTGTGTTTAGTTCTGACAAGTTAGAGAATAAAAAATCACATTTCAGTCAGCATATCAGCTACTTAATATCTTTATTTTTTTATTTTGTGCGATACAATTTTCTTGTCCCTTTAACCCTAAATGTTTGTATGCTTTGTTATTTAATGAGCGGGCCACGGTAGCAAAATTTATTGGCTTCGAACATCAGCAAGAATGCTAATCAAAACTCGACGCAGAAGAAGAAACACTCCTCCCCGCCTACTCCGCCATGTTTTTACTTAATCGAATGTTCTGAAAAGTCTGAATAATTGAGAGGCACGAAAATAAAAGCTAATCGAATTAGCGTTATTAGATGGGTAGTGACTTTAGAAAAATAGAGATATATATGTAAGTTCTTATACAGTCACGATTTAATTTTTTTTCCTGGTGCCGTATGTTATCTGGCGTTATTTATTTTGCGCATGCATTTTATTTACAACACTTTAAAAGTAAGAAGAAAACTAATCACATGGGGATTTATATCGTAGTTATTTAGTAACTTCCCCCGCCGTTCTTTTCCTAAATCTTTTGGGGGAAAATGGGTATGTGTTGTTTAAAATTTAATAAAAGTATCGTCTGCGAAGAATTTTTCTAGAATGGAAGTCAAAAATTATCGTTTTTGTAAAATTATAATCGAAGTAAAAGGAAGCCATTTTGAATTTAAAGCATGACTATTTCTGTATTAAATTTGCTTTCTTTTGGCTTTGGAGTTTGTTCTTGGGGGAACATAAAGAAGTGTAATTTTGCCTCCTCGATAATCTTCACTCAAATTCAATCGACAAAAATTTTGAGGAAGCAAAACAACTCTGAACTGTCTCCGTTTAAATTACATTATTTTGAAACTGAATATTTATTAGATGGAACTTTTTTAAAATGTTCTTTAAAGTTAATGTGCGAATGTGAAATATTTTCTTACATTTAATGAAAAAGGAAGAGTTTTCAAACTTGTATTTTCAAATACAGTTTCGAGTAAACCCTTTGAGATTAAAAATATTTCTTAATATGTTTTACCAAAAAATATAAGGCAAATTTGTTTCAGGATAATTAAATAAAAGCAAAAAATTCCTATCGCAAAATAAGTGATGAACGCAAAAGTTGTCGAAGCATTTTTGTAATTACATAAAGTGGATTTGTTAATGTAATCAACTGAAAAAGCTCAAAAATTAATTTTATTTTAATTCAAATTAATCTAGTTTAAAATTGTCATTTTGCATGTAGGTTTTAAATTAATTTTAAGCAAATGAATTGATGGAACTTTTGATTATAGTCAGTATTCGATACACTTTTCCAATTCAAATTTTATTAATTAAATTTTACTTGAGTTGGAACTAAATATTAATTTACAAGTTAATAAATTAAAAAATCTATTTATAAATTGTTATAATAATGTGGATACATGAATATTATTTGAAAACTGAATTTCATTAAATCCTAGAAATATCTTATTGCCTTTACGAGCAATTTTTTAATATTACAATTTTTTTTTACACGAAACATATAGGTTTGCAAATTTATTTTTTATAAATTCATCAAAAATATTGTTACAGGTTTTATTGCTTCATTAAACTTACAATCAGTGTTTAGAAATATTTATGCTATTAAATTATTAATTATAATATAATAAAAAAATTTTTAGTTGGAAATTTAATAATTTGTTTTATAACGAATGTTTCTTTTTTGTTGTTTCTTCTTTTAAGCTGTCAACTTTAGTAAATATGCATTGAATTTATCCAAATGAACCCAATAAATTTTGAAAGAAATATTCTTAATTTTTAAAATAATTTTTTAAAACGTTCGAAATGTTTAAAAAAGTTGAAAAGAGTTTTTAAGTTTTTTTTATCTAAAAAATGGAATATTTGACCATTTTCAATTATTTAATGAACTTTTTTGATTTTACTAACTTCACATGTACTTGTCTAAATGTGATGATAAAATTATATGAGAACCAATCAATTAAATGCATGTTAATACATTTTAAAAATTCTGAATAATAAGTTAGCAATAAAAGTCTGTTTTATTTCTGGTTTAGTTTTTAAAATATGTGTTACTTTTTATATCAGATATTGAATATAAGTGAAAAAAATTTAAATCTTTGCTTAAAAAATATTACGCATGCTGAAATTATAGAAAGGCTTTATTCTGTATTTGGTATTATTCTGTATTTCTGTATTTGACGTGTGTTACATTTTATACGGAAAAAAAATTTTGTTAAAATTACCGTACTCTACGATAATGATATTTCTGGTTTAAAAAAAAGAAAAAAAAAAACTTTACTCTGGTTAATAAAACTAACATAAACGGATTTCAACCATTCATTCTGTAAATTTTTCCGTTCATGTAGTAACGGTATACCAGAAATTCTGGTTTTCAAAATTATAGTTCTTATTAATTCACATTTAGTAAAAAATTAAAAAACTGAAAACTAAATTTAGCCGAAGAAATGACTTTTATGCCATGGTTTAAGAAATCATGATAAAATTACCATATTTTACCACATTAACTAAATTTTATCACATATTATAAATGCATGTTTTAGTGTTAATTTCACCTAAATCATTACCAAACTGCGTCTGTAAAAATTACCGAGCATTTGGTGTTTTCTTAAAGCGATAAGCGCGGTAAATTTTGAAATATTCTCCTATTTTTAACTATTTTTATTTATAAATTTTTTTCATAGGGTACAAATCTGAAAAACTCATAAGTTCTCACTCATTTAAAATACTCTTCTCACTGTTTTTGGTTTTCAAATAAATTATTTTCAAAATCTTATCGCTCAGTCACATAGTCTGGTCTAAGATTTTTCTGGATATTGGGAATATTCGCCGGTTGGTGTGGTTAGCCAGAATTTCAGACCGCAACACTATCACGTCCTGGCTGTTCTAAGGAGGGCAATCTGAACTTGTAATATCTTTTGCCAACCATCCAGGACCAACACAGTAATGCTGTACGAGCCAGTTGGTTCATAAACTGTTTAACTCCAGTTTGAAATCACCAGTACAACATTAAGAGGGGAGCATACCATTTTTATATTCGACTATATGAAACTCTCTTTGCTTCAAAAACTTATGAAGGTAGTAAAAGTCAACACGTTTTGAGATCTCAAAATTGGCACTCATTCTCAATTTGAGCCCTCAAAATATGTCGACTCTTACTACATTCAAAAGTTTTTGAAGCAAATAAAGATTTTACATTAAGAAGTATAATTTTCTGGTTCATTTTTTTTAGAATTATTCATTTAATATCCGTTTGTACTTATTTTTTTGTTCGATCCTGCACCACTGTTTCATTCCATCTATTCCGATGAGTGTTATACTTAATCTACAGGTTAAAAAAAATAAATTGTTATTTAAGAGCGTTAATATTTTTAAGAGCAAAAAAATTCTATAAAATAACTATGTCAGCATTCTGGTAGGTGCAAGCAGAGAGCATAACTCGCATGACCAGCCAACGGCGGGATTCGAATCCCGAGTCACCTCATTGGGAAACGAGTGCTCTGCCTCCTGAGAAACGACAGCTCTATTGTTTAGTAAAGAAGAAAAATTTTAAACTGTTTTTTTTTAAAAAGTCTTATTTAATGAAATCATATTTAAGTGTAAAAACATTTAAAACTATATTGGCTCACTCTCATAAAAATGTCTGACTATATAGCATACCTACTGAAAAATTATACTGAAAGACAGATAATCATGTAGAGTATCAATTCAACAATGAAGTCGAATCGCAATATTATTTATATGATGCTCAAAACCGCTAAAATGAAGAGCAAGTATGAAAGATAATGTTAAAATGATTTGAAAAAATATTAGGTTATCAACGGTAAGCAAAACTGCTATTCAAAAAACTGAAATTTAAATTGATAGCTTTAATCCGTTTATGATAAGGGTGATAAACAGAGAAAAACTGTTTTGCGAAAAGCTACTTTAAACCGTCAAATATACAACAAAAAAAGTGTACTTTTAGTAGCTTGTGGGTAACGATTTAAAATAAAAAATTTTTTTATTTATTTTTTAAACAGTTTTTTCTGTAAAATATATGTTTTTTTCCCGTCGAATTTACAGTCATTTTTCAAAATATGCTCAAACTAAAGTTCATTAAAATCTCTCAAATAGTTCTGGATATATTTTACCTACCCAAAAATCTAGTCTTACTGAATATTATTTTAATTTTGAAACCTGAATTTTACTTTAATTTTTTTTCTCACGAATTTATATATTACGAATTCATTTGACGATTTTTGATTTATATCACGAATTTATTTGTTTTATTATTGTTATTAGTTATTCATTAATAAATGAGTCTCAGTCGTGCTGTTACGCTTTAAGATTTTATACTATAGCACATTTCTAATAGGTTTAACGAATTACATGCCATTTATTTGAATTAAAATTTATTTTAATGACTTAGTATTTACTAAAAAGATGTAATTTTTTTTTNAAAGTCATTTAAATTTGGTGTATGTTTATAAAGTACGCACTTTGTATAATACCTCCCCCCCTCCCCATCGTACAAAACCGTACATAATAGCAAATCCCCCCCCCCCCCCCTTCGGGATGTACGTACTTTTCGAACGGCCCCTTGTATGGATTTGAATGATTGTTTTGAATTCTTGGAATTTTGTGCATTTGCAATGTACCTAAGTTAGTTGCGAGCGAAGCGAGGTTGGTTTGCAAAGCAAACCATATAAGATTGTGTAGCAATTTTCGGGGGTTGGCTAGCGTTAGCGAGCAGGGGGTGCAGCCCACTAGTTCTATATATTAGACAATATTATTTGAATTTTTATCACTTAAAATATATTTCAAAATTTTTTTCTGTTTGTATACCGTTATAAGCCAATTGTCTTAGTAAAAGTAATTTTATACTGGATTTACTACCATTTGGACGGAATTTTAAATTTCAAGAAAATATTTTAAGAAAGTTAAGAAATTCGATTTAAGTATCCTTTCAAGCAGCTCTATGGCGTTTAAATACCTTATTACTTGCGCTTAATAATTTTTATTTATTAGTTTAATAGCAAAAATGAGAAAAAATACACTAGAAAAAAATATCCTATACCGAGAAGAAAAAAGTATAGTTCAAAACTACCTGAATCTTACTGTGTTTTCGGCTATATCAAACATCAAAAAGCTCGGAGGCCCGTAAAATTAACAACAAAATAAGGTTTTATAGTATGTGATGAAACTTGGTTATAATGTGGTAAAATTTGCAAATTTTATCATGATACCTTAGAAATGATATAAAAACGATTTATTTGGCTAAATTTATTTTCAGTTTTGTATTTTTTGCTAAATGTGTAGTAATAAGAGCTATGATTTTAAAAACTAGACTTTTCCATGAATCGTTTCTATATGAATGGCCAAATTAGAAAGCAAATAGTTTAAATACCGAATATTTTCTTAATTTATTACCAGAATAATGGTATGCTTTATCTGAAATATCAGTATATTATAGAGCAGTAATTTCATCGGAAATTTTTCTTCGTATGTGTATAAACTCCAAAATTTGAAAATTATTCTTTTTATAAATTAATTAATAGTATTTTTTTAAAAAAAATAATTGAATTAAATTAAATTTTTTATTACATTTAAGGGTATGGATACTTAGGATCCTGAGTATACCTAAGGATACTTAGAAATATTTACAAAGTTAAATATTTCTAAGTATAAATCACATTTTCAACTTATAAATGAAGAATTTATTACATCATGGTGATAACCTGCATTTATGATGCTTTTTTCAGTCTTTTAGAAAAATTAATAAAAAGTGATGTACTGTAAAAAAAATTCCGGATCAAACTATATTAGGTACTAGCAAATTAGTTGCATCATTCATAAAACCCATTTTATCTTAAAATCCATTTTTACCGTAAAATAATATCGTAAGTTTTATAGTAATATTTATTTAATTAGGGTGATTCAGTGGTTTTACGGTAGATATTGCATTAAAAATAATGGTTTATCTGATTTTTTGTTCCGTAACATGTTCCGGTAAAAATAGATTTTGGTAAAAAGTACCAACATTCGAAGTAATTTGATCTGGACTTTTTTGCAGCGTGGCGATTACAAATTAATCTTCAATATGTTAAAGAAGTAAAATTTTTTACACCAGAAATTTTTCTCAAAAATTCTGAATATTTTTAAGACTAAAAAATTTGGTAAATTCGAACAAAAAAATAAAAAATAAAAATATGTTTCGTATGCACTTAACGTAAAAAAAAAACTGATTTAAATGTTCAAAATTTTTACAAATTTCGAAAAGTTATTAAAAATTTGTAATAATTTTCTTTTCATTTCTTTCAGCGAACCGATAATGCTCTTCAGACATCAAACAGTTGAAAACAAATTTCAGAGTAGCTCTTCAATCAAAAATGAAGCCTGTTATTAGGTCGTTACATCTTAACCGAAGAAAACTATCGAATGCAAAATAACCTTAAACACAACTCTTCAAGAAAACCCACAAGTGTTCAACATGACGTATCCTCATTTGAATACCGGAACCCGAGAATAAACGGGGTCTATCATTAAACAAGATGATAGGTATTGATTGTAAGTCATCAATATTGCCTGACTTTTGCCCGAGTGTGTGCCATACCGGCCGTTGCCACCGCGAATCCACTTAATAACGATCGGTCCACCCTCTTAACACACACACCAAGAATTAAGAGAGGGAGACAGAAGGGTTAAAAGCGTTTAATGGGCTGATCATGCCACCGACGAAAATTTTGGCAAAAATCATTCGAAATCACTTAAGAAACACTTAAAAAGCTGCCAAAGACGTGAATCAAAAACACGATTTTAACCCCAAGAAGAAGAAAAAAAAGGATTCTTTTGGTGCTATATTGGGAATGAGGTCTGGTAGAAAAATGTGGTTTTTTAAACGTTTGTCCACACACACTAAGCGAGAAGTTGGGATTATATTTTTCCCCAACTTAATGGTAGGAGTCGATAATTTTCTTCGACTTATAAACCTTTCGAATGTTCAGCCATTTGCACGTGTTGCAGGCGTGACTCACGGCTACTCTGTGATTGCCGTTTTTGCAGAATGACTTTGCGAACAATAAGCAAGTCGCGCGCGAAGAACGGCGTTGCCACTGCTTCGTGTGAATTTCACAGCCTCGAACTGATCAATTATTTTGATTGGCCACCAAGGTCTTGTTTTTCTTAATGCCGAATTTTAAGGAGGTTCGATAAACTCTGATCACACTTTTGAAGCAAGGAATTAAATTGTATTATTATAAATAACCACTTAAAAGGTAACTTAGCGAGCTAAATACAGTGGACGTTCAGGGAGCAATTGAATCATTTTTAATGAATAACAAGAATAATCTTTAAGATCAGCAGGTTATTGATCGATAATTCCTATCAACGGGTTTAATTGACAACGCAAAATGGCAATGAAAATATCATAGCAGCCGTTAACGAAGCAATGTTTTTCAAGTAAATATTATTAAAACCACATTCTGGCAAAATATGTAAATATTATGTGATAGTAGAGTCAGAAAAAAGCAATTTACAGATATCTATAGATTGTTGCAATTTATTTACGTAGTACTAAATCTGCTCAATGGCTGATGAGGACGGTCTGGGAAGCGAGGATTATCTGAAGACATGCCATCGCAGTTTTGATCCTCAGCGGAGAGGAAAGAATCCCCATGCTGGTATCACTTTATTGCTTAACGAGGACCGATGCCGCACACCCTCTGACCCATCTCAAGCTGATCAAAGTGGTCACACACCTGCTCACTGACAGCAGCTAGCTTAACTTCGGTGATCTGCTTAGAACAGTGTTTTGAAAATCAGACTACCGAGGAACATATATCTATGGAATTTGACATTATCTATTTTTCTCTCTTTTCTTAAAAACCGTTTCTTGAATGTGACACTCCAAGTAAACCAGCATATATGATTCATATGTGATTAAAAAAATGTTTTCGAACAAAATCATGCATGTGCAAAAAAACCTCGTCTGAAAAAAATATATTGCGAAATGCAAACTGGAATTCACTGAGATTTTGAAATCTTTAGTTTGTCACCTTATGAGATTTTGTTCACGTAAGCTTCTGTTATCGCTTTTTACTCATCAATGCATAAATTTGCAAACTTGTATGCTGGAACGTTCGCAAAACTGATATAACAAGATTATCGATAAATCGGTAGATGTAACAAAAAAGAGAAGGAAAGATAAATCCAGAGTTACTGTCTCTGCCTTAAATTCTTTTTTGTTAGGTTAAACAATATTCTTCGGTCACTGAGTTCTAAAGTTTACTTTTTCACTCCATCAAAATTTAGTTCTGTATTAATATGAAAATCCAGTTAGAGAGAGACTAGTTTATAGCAGCATTTTCATTAATGGCATTTACCTCAGCGGTTTCTTCAGTTTTGAATCGAATAATCATTGAGGTACTTACGTGCATGAGGAACTTAAAACACTATTCCAAGTTAAACATTTCCTATCAACTACTTTAAACTTATTAGCGCCATGACTGTTCCTATAGTTTATTATAATTTAATCCATGATGGCAGTAAGAGGAATTTATGTTACAATGTGGTTCATCCAGAAAATTCGGTTCAACGTTGAATTTGAGATTGTTACTTTGAACCATAATATGCAAAGTATACTATGATTCAGTTTAACACCTTAGTAAAGCGTTAATTTAAATCATGGTATCATGTAATCATGTTCAAGTTGAATTATGGTATCACGTAATCACGTTTAAGATGAACTATGTTATCATAAAATCACGTTTAAGAGGGATCCATATGTATGATAATGTGGTTAAATTTGGCACCTCACTGTATTAAGGCTGCAGTAAATTTGAAAGCTATGATATCATGTTTTAACATGCTTCAGAATTTCCGACACTGCAATAATAAATTAAAGAAAGGGCACCTTGTTTCCGGTCAAGTTGAACTATGGTATCGTGCAATTAAGTTCAAGGCGGATCAATTTGCTTGATAATGTGGTTCAATTGGGACCTCACCGTTTTATGGTTGCGACAAATTCGAGTGAATTCATGGCTCGATATACTCCAGAATTTCTAACTTGTAGTAATAAATATAATAAAGGTGAACCATATTTCCATTCAAATTGAATTTCGATATGGAGTAAACAAGTTAAAGAAGTATCAGCTTCAATGATATCATGATTCCATATGTTTAAGAATGCCAAACACTGTACCAGTAAGTAAAACAGAGTGTACCTGACATTCAATACAAACTATCTTACGAAGTTATAAAAGAGTTATAAGGTTCTCTTACACACTATTAAAAATTCCGTTTCAAATTACGGTAAAGAGTACTGGCACCTTAAGTGCAAGATCCGTAAAATCCATTTTTCCTTTGAACTTACTCATACTGTACTCATTTCTACAGTAAAATTTAACACTTTAATTTTCACACTCATAATTATTTAATTAAAGTGATTCTGAGATTTTATTGTATGTATGTAGTGTAAAAATGACGGTATATCAGACTTTTAGTTCCGCAAAATGTTACGGTAAAAATAAATTTCCGGTGAACTGTACTGGCACCTTGAGTCCCAGTACTCATTAAACTTAATGACTGAGAAAAAAAAGTATGGTCAATACTACCAGAATATGATAAGTTTTACCGTTCTTCTGGCTCTATAGGAGTATCAAGAAGCTCGGTAATTTTTCCAGAACATCTTTGGCAACAATTTTAGTAAAATTAACTATAAATATAATTTTATAATACGCGATAAAGTTCGGAATAATTTTTTCACGATACATTTGAGCGTGACATAAAAACCATTTGTTCGGTTGCATTTACTATTTTACTTTTGTATTTACTAAAAGTGTGGTAATTAGAAAAATGATTTTGAAAACAAGTATTTCCTGTGAACCTTATGAATTGAAACCATATGAATTGAACAATGAATCATATGAGCTCTAATTGATAGAACCATATTAAAAAACCTGTAAAAAAATTATAAATAAAATGACAAAATGAATGGATTAAATACAGTAGAGATTTTTATTAACCAGAATCATAAATATTTTTTAACCAGAAGTGTCATTACATTACGGTAATTTAACTAATTTTTTTTTATCCGTGATTAAAATTGTCTTAATAAATTTTCTTGGTGGATACAAAGCTAATCTAAATATTCAAATACAAATATAAACAATATCGTCATTTTTGAAGTAAGACTTTCTGCTTCGGAAATTGCGTTTTGATTTCCAATTTGAACTTTCTTTCTTTCAGCAACCTTCCTGAGATTAAAACTACAATAAAGTGAAAAGACTTCTAATTATATCAATTATAGAAAACAATGCAAGTCCGATTGGCATTGAAACATGCTTTTTGTTGGTGATTGAACTTCTGCTTCATGAACTTGTAACATTTTTGCTATGTTTGTTTGTTACAAACATTTAAAGCTGTTCTTTTATTGTGGTGACACTAAATTAGTTCCATCACTTCTTTATCCTTTTTGTCCTTTTTATACAATTTAGTTATTTGATGAAAAACTGTAATGGGAAAATATGTAATGCAACTTCTTGAAAATAATAAAATTTCTGGTATCTTAGTTAAAATATTAAAATATATAAAGGGCATTTCGAAAACAATGGAATTTTTGTATTTCAGTCTTGTTAGTTACTAAATGAAGTGTTTAGTGAAAAAGCTTTTTAAGCAAAATTTTAAGTTTTTGTATTTGAGGAATGTGAACCACTACATGAATAGCTTTGGGGAAAAGAATAAAGATCTTTTAAAAATAAATAAGTTTCTGTATTTAATGTATTATGTATATTATAGGATGAGCTGTGTGGAAAAGCATATCAAGTGACATTTTGAAAATAATTAAATTTCTACATTTAAGACTTGTTAGTTACTATATGAAGAGCGTAGTAAAAAATCATATTAAGAAAATTTTTATAGTGAAATTAAATAGTTGCTAAAAACAAACAGAAATTTTACTCATAAACTTGTATTTCAACATTTAAAGGCGTAAAATACATATATCATTCAAATGAGTGAAAAAATTTGAGCTCAGAAATTATCTAATTTACTTCTTTTATTGAAAACAAAATTATCTGTTTGAAAATATCGCCTCGTAGAATAAGCTGTAATAAGCAGTTGCAAACTTTTTAACCGGAACTGGAGCAGGTATTGAGCTCGAGATTGTTATTGTTTACATTTATATTGAAAACACCATCCATACGGATCAGAAACATAGTAAAACTTGCAAACAAATACATATCAGCTAGAGTCTCTCATCAACAAATGTATAGGAAGAGTTCTTGATATAAGACAGTTTTACAAAATATCCAACAATGAATTATTCACAATCAGTAAGCAAAAACCAATAAAAACAAAATCAGAAAACGCAAATGGCGATGGATTTTACACACTGTCAGAAAGCCGGAAAAATTCAAAGTAAAACAGATGCTGGACTGGACACCCCAAAGTAAACGGAAGAGGGTTGACCTAAAATGACACGGCGCAGAGCTATTATGAATAAATTAATGATAATAAGCAAAACATGGAGAGAAATAAAGAGTTAGACCACCAACAGGAGAAATGGAGAATCATGACAAAGGCCCTATGCTCCTCACAGAGTGAAAAAGTCTATGAAATATACTGAGGTCTATGAAAGAGAGAAGAGTCATTAGTTAATATTCATTAGTTAATATTCATTAGTTAATATTCATTTACAAGTTAATATTCATTTATTAGTTAATAATAGAGTCTTAAGGTATAAAATGTTTAACAATACATTAAAATTTTTTCGCATAAACTTTTAATTCAAAAATTAAAATACAAAAGTATAACATTAATAACGCGTAAGATACATTGAAATTATATTAATATTTTAATATTAATGATAATGTATAATTATAATTTCAGATAATTTTTGTAGAAAACAAATGGTTCACCTGCCTCGAAATGATAAGAAGTCTCAAAAATAATTAAGCAAATATAAGGTGCTAAGCACTTTTAGTAACAAAAACAAAATTAAAAATGAATTTCAAAAAGTGTTACTCAAGTTTTTATTTTAATCATTTGCTTAGAAAATTCATGGAATGTTTTTTTTTTCAGATATGCCTCTAATGTAAATGCGATTAAATTTGATTTGAAAAATTTTTTGTTTTGTTTTACATTCGAAAAACTTTTACAGAAATTTTAAAAATGAACATTTACAGAAATTTAAAAAATGAAAAAATTCACGTAACTTCAAACAACTATCTTTTGTTTATTATTGTCGCGGGTTTTGTTACTAATTAGCATTATTGCATTTAAATTTTCGAATCAAAATGACTTTTTTTTTAAATATAAATATCACTTGTATAACTGATTTGTTTAGAAGAAATTTTGTATTTTGTTTGCATTCGAGAAAATGAACAGCATTTTACAGAAATTTCAAACACGAAAAACTTTCTAAAATGCTTCATGGAATTATAATCCGCATACTCCGTTATGATTTATTACTAATTAGTATTATTGTATTTTAACTTTAAAATCACAGATGTTTTTTATTTTATTTTATTTATTTATTTATTATTATTTTTTTTTTGACTTGCAAAAGTATAAACGTGATTCCATTTGATTAGAAGAACTTCTGTATTGCAAAATTACATAACGCAACATTATAAAAATAAATTACATTGATTCCTTAGGTATTGCATAACTTAAAAATGTAAATTTTAAATGGCTTTAATATAAACTAAGAGTCATATTTGAAATAATATGTAAAAAAGAAAAAGGAGTTTAACAGAACATTATTCAAAACAAAATTTTTTTAAAAAATTTGTCAGTAAAATGTTATAAATTTATCTCACTTTACTGTATTTTTTATTTTTGAACAGATGTCCTCACCAATTGCCTTAAATTATAAAGCTTTTTTTTTCATAAAATTTTTTGTCTAAAATTTGATAACATAAATTGTTAATTAAAAAAAATAAATAAATAAAAATAAAAATTTGAGGTACTTTTTGTGAGATTAAAGTGCTTGAAAATTTTTTAAAAATGTGTATTTCTGTAAATTAGAGATTGTTAAGTTGACATGTTTTTTACTCATAGCATTTAGAGATCAATCACTCAATTAATTACTTATATAAAGGCATTTTGTGCCTAATACGTTTTATGATTTCTTAATGTTCTGAAGTGTCATCAGATGGCGCTGTGTGCCCTTCAAAAGCAAAACTTTTCTTCTTACTTCATGTTTAAATCACCGTTATTTAAATAAATCTTTTCCGCCCTCCAACAGAGCATCTATTATCGTCTGTTGATCTTTCAAATTTCGCCTTCTATCGTTTGCTACTGAATTATGATGACAGATTTTTGATCGTATGTTATTTTCATTACTTTTTGGCTTTGTAAGTGAGAAAGGTGGATTAGATCATTCACTTACTAACTTCAGATCTGATTTTAAACGTAGTAAAAACATTCCGTAAAAAAACCTCTTTATTTAATTATTAATTACTTTTTTTCGAGTTACTAAGACGAATTCATTTTTGTTTTATATAATGTAATATAATATAATATAATATAATATAATATAATATAATATAATATAATATGTTACGATCAACGTTAAATTAGAATCGGTACCTTGAGCCATAATATGGTTCAAATCTGCTGCAGCCTTGAAAAATTATAGTTTAAATTAATTTTTTAAAAGTATATATATAATTTGGAATATTGTATCATCAAATTAAAGAAAAATTACTATGCGTCGCTTAACTTAAGATGGTATTAAGGTAACCGAAAAGCGGTTTTATATACGAGTTAACATCAGAGTTTTTCAATATGAAAAAAAGACCTTAAGGACATAAAGATATACCTTTAAGTTCCTTGTGATTCTTAACAGTTTTATAAACGAGTTAACATCAAAGTTTTTCAATATGAAAAAGAAAGACCTTAAGGACATAAATATATACCTATAAGTTCCTTGTGATTCTTAACTGTTTAATAAATGAGTTAATATCAAAGTTTTTCAATATGAAAAAAAGACCTCAAGGACATAAATATATACCTATAAGTTTCTTATGAGTATTCAAAAAATATGCACTCTCCAAGAAATCGATTTAACTTTGTATGATTTCATCGGTACAGTAAACCATAATAAGATTGCAGTCTTCCGCAACTTTAATAAGGAGTTAAATTAATCATGCTTCGGTCCAAAGTAAACCTTTGCATAAAAAAAATTGTAACATATTTCAATTTAGAACCTTATTATGGTTATCGATATTATGGTTCAAAAAGTGAATTTTTTTTTTTTTACAATTTACAATAAATTAGGAAAATATATAATTTGGATGAAATCGATGCTATACTGCCTACTGCCTTACGTAAATAAAAGATCACCATTTTGATTACAGCAGATTGAGTGAGAAATATGCACGATTTGAAATTTTCAACATGTTGAATAGTTATGGTTACATGTTGTTGTGTTTGCATGTTAAACATATCATGCAAATCGCAGCAACTTTATGATGTTGCCAAATTAAGCCATATTATAACGTAAATTAATTATTGGAGAAGCGTAAACTAACTGAAATATATGCCCTGTTGGAAATTTTCCACATGTTGAACAATGCTATTTTTAAAATTTGAGACAACTTTAACATGAGGCCAAATTGAACCATTTTATAATGGTAACTAATTATTTTAAATTTCTTTTTACACTAACTATACTTTTAATTGAGTAAAAACTCAGATTAATATAACACCTAAATATTCTTTGAGAGCATTTGCAGATATAAAGGTTCATTTTACTGATATTAAGGTTGAATGTTAAAACGACTCTTCTGATAGTTAACGTAAAGAACAAGCTATTGAAACAAAATGAAATTTACTGTCTTTTGATTTGTAAAATCATACATTTATCTATAAAGAATAAGCTTATTACACTGTTAATTTCTCAGAAAAATAAATTCGACTTCGAATTATTTTTTCGAAGGCATCAGGCATTCGAAGGCAGTAAATTTGCAACAAAACCTTTCGAATTTGTTGCAAATTTAACAAGATGTCAAATTAATATTTTATTTAAGCTGAACCGTAGTATTCTGTAGTAAGGTACAAAAATTCGATAATACGATGAAATATAGCATCCCATTACGGTTGCGGCGAATTCATACAATATTTTGATTTAAGGTATTCTAAAATTTTCAACTCGGTGTGAAATTATTTCCGTACTCCCTAGTCCAATGAATAAACTAATTAATCTGAATGGCTTAAAACTGCATTGATTTAAATAAATAAATTAAGCTGACAGTTTATTATTTAAGTTGTATATCTTTACTATGTTACAATAACTATACAGTTTTAAAATTTTGCTACAAAAGATTTAGAATTCTTTTATCTCAGCCTTTTTCGTTTAAAGGCACGTGTTATGGTCTTAGAAAGAATTTATGAAAGTAGGAATTCTAATTGTGGTGTCATAAAAATAAACTTTTATCACATCGCACTGTTCATCTAGAATTACTAATTCGAAAGTAATCTGGATTTAACGGTTGGATCAAAAACTTTCCAAGATGCGCTATCTAACCACCTTAGCCTCGAGAACAAGTTTGCGTTTTTGTAACCTTGGCGTAGCAGCATTGCTATCTCTTCACTTCCCTGTAACTATTTCTTCTTTCTTTTTTTTTTCTTCACTTTTTTGAGGTCGACCTTAAACCTTGGAGAAATCCAACTAATTAAAATGCCACGAGTTTATCTATTTCCCCCGAAAAATTTAACCAAAGAAAATCTGGTCTTCTTTGGGCTTGCATTGTGAAAGTGTTGGGAGCTTTTTTGAAGAAGCTGCCATCTCTAGAATATTAAATTTCAACATTATCAGGTACATCAGATTGGATAGGGTTTCTGGGAGTATCTCTATTTTTTTTTTATAAGATGCCCATGATATCTTTTTAAGGATTTATGGGCGAGAGAGATCCTTTTTTTCTTCCATTCTTGTTTTTGAAGAGTTGTTATGCCAGTATATCTAAGTCTCCAACTGGAATAAATCTGTCAAAACAAATGAAGATGACTTTAACATCCACAGATTAAGCTCTTTTTCTTTATGAAACCGGGTTAAGAGTTATCCCCAGGCTTCACCTTCTTACAAACGCCTATAGGATTCAAAATGGCCAGCTGCCTGAATGAATTAAGTGCATGTGCTAATGAAAAAAATGTTTATGGTATGAAAAAAATCTTATTACTTTACCTGTTGATAAACAGCTCGAAATATCAAGTTGGTGCAAAAATAATGTTGATCTTCATTTGTTCAAAGATAATACCATTCCACGTAATGTATTTTGAATATAAATTAAAGTTCCATCTTTTTTTTACACTTAATTGCTTGATAATATCGTACAACTTGACTTAAAGTCTTCTTAAAGTTGCATCAATTTTAACAACGAAATTTTTCAAAATGTTGATGTGATCAAATAATTGTAAAGTACAAATATGATTTGAAACATGTGTATTAAAGCTATTGTAATTTAATATCGAAATCATAACACAAAATATAATTAATAGAAGAAGTAATCTTAAATCAATAGTAAAAATTGTTCGTGCTAAAGTAATTGTGATGTTTATCTGCTTAAATATGTATTGTAGCATGCAAATTATTTTATTAGTTTTATACCCGAATTGTATTCAATAATATCAGGTAAAACTCAATTCAAGATTCAATATGCCATGTCAAGTTTTTCATATTATGTTTTTGAACGCTTTTTTTAAGTTCTACGAATGCGTACCTATTCAAAAATACTGTGTAAAGGTTCTTCAATTTCAAAACCAGGTGGTTCTTGGATACGTAGAAACCCCCCCCCCAAAAAAAATAATAATGATTGGATGTAATTGTATTAAAATCTACATGGTAATATTATTAAAAATAGTCAAATGTTATATCAAATGTTAAAGCATTTATTTTCAATGAATATATTTTATCGGCATTTGTTTAAAAATAATACGTCTATCGATAAGCTTAATAACATTTGTTCATGAAAAAAATTTACTAGAAATCAGCATAAATTTAGATGACTATGTTAAAATCTTAAATGATGTAGTTTGATTTTTCATGACCATAAAAAAAAAAAAAAAAAAAAAAAAAAAAAAAACACGTTAGATTATGCAGGGATCGTGCCCTGCAAAATATTTTCGTGTTATCTTAACACCAAAAATTATGACAACTATTTTACTGAAGTGGTGATCCACTAATTGTTCTACTACACCAAAATCCAAGGACAATTCCTGGTGCAGAAGAATGTTCTTTTACACTATTTGGTGAAAGAAGCCACCACCAACCACAATGTTTGCTATTCTAAAATTTATTAATTACGGTAAAATGTGATATACATAAGGATCGGTAAAGTTATTTTTACGAGACAATAGATAGAGAGAATAAGTAATTTAGGCTGCATACATAAACCAAGTCATAAAATAAATTTAGTCAGTAAACCAAATGTATACTTTGCACAGAGAGAATATTGAAAAGAATTCAAACTAGGCTTAAAGCGGATAGAAAAAGTTCTGAAACTAAAGCTTCAAACTGGGTTATAAGTGGATAGAAATTATACATTATAAAACTACTTAACACAGTCTACAGAAACTTGAAATTTAAAATGTAAATATCCGTAGTACACAACTAAGAGCATACATACATATTTTGGCGATCTTTAGTTACTGTAGATGAAAAGCATCATTCAAGACAACTACAAACACTCTCCAACCAACTCATTACGGATTGTAAGCGAAGTCGATATCAAAACGCACCAACATTGGTGTTTTTGGAAGCAAAAATATTTAACGTATGAAGTAAAGGAATGTGGTCTTGCTGAGCTTGAAGGGAAAAAAAATGTTCTTTCATGAAATTTTCATGGTTGTTCTACATCAAAGGGGAGAGATATTACACCATAATATTTAGTTTTGTTATCGAAATAACATATTCCACGAAGTTAAAATAATTAGATCATTTCTGAAAGTTTTGAAGAAAAAAAATTGATCGATGTAAAAACTGATCATTAATGTTTACCTCATACCTTGTCACCAACAGTGCTTCAGAATTCTGACGGGAGGAGTTTTTAAGTTAGATAGTGAGTATTCTAATAATAATGAAGAAACGAATGGAACTTAGAAAATTACTCCTTACAGATTCCATCCAGAACAAAAGCAAAAAAATTGAATCAAAACCAAATCAAATTTAACGAAATGTTTACTTGATACTCGGATGATATGATCGATTTTACGTAGTCATATAATGCGTAGATTACTTTTTATTTTGAAGGACCCGCTTGTAGTGAAGTATGACACCATGTTATTGAAATTAAGAGTACAACAAAACTAAGTGCTTCTGCAAAATAAATAAATAACACCTTTGAATCAACTGCTGATTCGCAACTATATTCGAATAAAAGGGATTTGGATAATCGATGTTCTATTGTAATAATAATAATAATAATAATAATAATAATGAAATGAATGATTTTAAGATATATATGACTAGTTGTAATCGTATTAGCACGATATACCGATTTTTCCCTGGAATAAATGTGACCTTACGATCTTATGTATTAGTGACATTTGTTACCCTGTTGAAAATCGTGTCTCTGAAAGCAATTTTTCGCAGCAAATTTGAATTAAGATCCTAAGGATGGATAACTTTGTTTACCATCAGTTCATTAAAATGTTAACCTTGTAATCAAACCAGTTAAGATGGATCTTATGTCTTTGATAAAATCTGTATGCAGTTTGATCTTAGACTTCAGTAAAGTAAATGAGTCTAATTCATTCATTTGAATTTTCAATGCTATTATAATTAAAATAAACAATATTATCAAAGTTATTATTGTTTATCATGAATTTTTATTTGAGTTATGACAATACCTAATAAACGTGATATATGAAGACTTTATGCCATTTAATGTCATTTATAATTATTGCATAATGAAAAATGTACATTTGGATAATTAATTTTTCGGCTGAATTTGAAGTCAAATGCTGTTAGCCTCAACTGACCTTCTCTTTAAATAAAACTGGAACTAAATTAATTAATTAAATTAATTAATTAATTAACTGAACTAAATTAATTAATTAATTAACTGAACTAAATTAATTAATTAACTGAACTAAATTAATTAATTATTTAACTAAATTAAATTAATTTAATGCCTACTTCTATATTATAAATTGCGTATCGGGTTAAGATGGATCTGACGCTTACTACGTTGTTAGAAATTTTAGAATATTTTAAGAGTGATCTGATGCCTACTTACATTAATAGAAAATTTGGAGAGTTGTAATGGCTTAGGGGATAGAGCCAACGCCTCCCAATGAGGTGACCCGGGTTCGATCCCAGCTGTAGCTGTTTGAATCAAATTCCGCACCCGACTCGTACAGACTACAGTGATGACGTAACATATCCTCAGTGGTAGACGGATTATGGGTTAGAGTCCCCTTGCCGTCAGGCTAATCGTGGAAGGTTAGCATGAAACACAAATACTGGTTTCCGCATAAAAATCCTCCAAGAAGGCAAGTTTCTCCGTATACTTGATCCAGGAGTTCCCTTGTCTTCTGGAATGAGCTCAAAATTACAAGGCTACAGAGGTGAACATTAGTAGCCACAAACCCTAAATTGGGTCAGCTGCTCAGCGAGAGTTAAAACGTAGAAAATTTAGAGCATGTTAAGATGCCAAAAATGCCTAATACACTGCTAAAAAAATAATCTTTACTTATTAGAAATTTCTGAGAATTTTAAAATAAATCTGATACCTGTTGGACTGTTGGAAATTTTAGAGCGTGTTAAGATTAATTTGCTGATTACTAATGCGTTATAAATTTTGTATCGTGTGTTAAGAGTTACTACATTTTGAAAGTATTCTGTAACTACTACTATAAATAAATAAATAAGTTACATAAATAAATAAAATGCCCATTTAGCTCAATAAACTCAAATTTAAAACTTTCACAAATTTTATTGAATTGAAAAATATTAGTTTATGTAAGAAATATTTGTAAATTAAGAAAAATGAAAAATAAGTAAGATAAAATAAATAACTAAATAAAAATAAATAAATAAGAAAATATACAAACAAGAAAATAAATAAATTCATTAAGAAAATAAGTAAAATAAATGTATAAGTAAATAAATAAATTAAATGCCCACTTAGTTCAATGAACTCAAGTTTAAAACTTTTACTAATTTTATTGGATAGAAAAGTATAAGATAATTATGTAGGAAAAGTTTGTAAATTAATAAAAATAATAAGTAAGTAAAATATTACAAATAAAATTATATAAATAAGATAAAAATAAATTAAATAAATTAATAAGTAAATAAACAAATACTGAAATAAATAAATACTGAAATAAATAAAATAAATTGATGAGTAAATAAATAAAATGCCTATTTAGTACATTGAACCTAAATTAAAACTTTCATAAATTTTATTGAACTGAAACATATCACATTATGTAATAAAATAAAATAAAGAAATAATATAAATAAATAAATAAACAAGTAAATAAATAAATGAATAAAAAAAATAATAAAAATAGTTTAAAAAGTAAGAATATGCTTTTAAAATCAAATTTTTTTAAACTTTTTGCTCAAAAACTTTTTAAACTTTGAAATATACAAAAATATGTTATTCACGATGCTTCATAGGCACCAAATGTTTTATGAAATTTAATTTTGATTATACATTGAGTTTTCAATATAATGTATTTTAATTAATACATTTTATTTATATGTTAACATTTTAATTGATGTATTTATATTTAATTTATTATTATTATTTATTTTTTGTAAATTCCGTAATAAGAGTGACTCCCATATTTTTCTTCTATTGTAACTACAAAGGTAATGAAATATCTAATTTAATGTCAATAAAATAATACATTTAGCATTTTAAATTATATAATATATTTAATTTCGATTATTCTTACTTGTTTAAAATTTAATAATAGTATTTAAAATTAATTTTTTAGTACTTAATTTTTCTTGGGTATCCCCTAATTTTCCTGCTAATTGTTCGCTGTTATTACAACAAAAACAATCTTAAATTAAAAAAGAAAAACATTTGTTAAATTTGCTTGAGAAACATATATAAACAAAAGAGTGTGTGTCTTTTCTTAAAAGGCTTGCAGCATTCCAAGTTCAGGAGCCCATATTTCATTTCTAAAGATCGGAACATATTTCTCAATATCTCATCTTCGAAAGTTAATCTCATGCTCAACTAGACACCAGACGGACACATCTTTTGACTGCGTAGAATCGTCATGTAGTTTTTAGGGGGGAACCACAAGTTTTCAGGTGTTTTCTGTACATTCTCTCAGCATGCTACTGTCAATCATGCGCAACGTAATCCCACCCTTTAGTTCTAAGCTCCTCCCTATGACGCAACCATGCATCCACCCTTAAAGTCACGTGATGTGGGTAAGACGTCGCCAAGGCAACGTCACGTTTCACGCAACGCGTCATCTCCCCACCTCTCCTCCACTCAGCCGAATAGGAAAAAGAAATAAAAAAGGAAAAGAAAAAGTCACAAACATCCAACCAATAAGCTCGCTGGATCGCCTCACCAATCAGACACCGATTCTTGGCCGGCCTGCCGAGACGACTATTCGGAGGAAAGGGCGGCAGCAAAAGCGGGATTGAGCGGTAACAGTAAAGAGCCGTGGATCGTTTGCTCGTACAGTGGTTTTGCACGCACTACTCTTCAAGAAGGATTGTTTTGGTGCTAAAAATTATCACGCAATTTCGAGCGGAATTTTTTGCTACCCCCCCATTTTAATAGAATCAACGAATGGTGAAAATTCTTTTTTCCTATTTGAATTTATTATGAAATAGAATCTTAATGAACATATAAGTACTATAAATAGGTAAAGTTGTAAGGCTGTTCATAACTTTTGCACTATTTATTTAATTCAGCATTTGAAAAAGCAAATAAAAAAGCTGACCTAAATATACTATTTATTTCATTATTTAAAGTTAAGAAAACCTTTGGATATGATCATGCACTTCAACCGAATTACAGACTGAGAATTACAGAGTCCAAATTTCAACTTCAAGAACAGCCGGAGAACATACTGATGATAAAAAGTGGTTACAAAAAACAGTCGCACTGAAGGAACAGATATTTCGAGGAGCAGACGACAGTCGAGGGACTGACGGACTTTTATCGTCTGCTGCCGCCAGGTTTTCCACGATTGAGCTCCATGGAATTATGGCCACTAGTCCTTCCAATCCGTATAATGCGGTAATTCATGAAGGCATGCAAGTGGCCACATCTCAAGCAAGTTACGGTCGTGAACCTCCCGAAATGAAGTACATGCCACCGAATCCACATCATGGTCCGAACGGACACGCTCTTGCCCCTCACCATCAATGGGTTGGACTGCCGCCTCACAGTGACCCTTCACCTTGGTCAACAGGGGGTGGCATGAGCCTCCACGGAGGCCAGGACATTAAACCAAGCGACATTCACCCGGGTACCCTCCACCACCGTCCGCCCCAGCATATGGGGACACCTTGGCATCCCAGTTCTCTGGGTGCTACGGCTCACATGGGGGGCCATATGAGCCCCAGTCCGAATGGGTCACCACCTTTACAGCATCACTATGGCGCCATGAACGGTATGCTGTCTCACGGCGGTGGTGGTCAACTACACCCGAGTATGCGGGATATGCAACATCACCATCCCGATCCTCACCATCAACAACACCAACATCATCATCCTCATCATCATCTTCATAATGACATGCTAGATCCAAGGCATCATCCGGATGGTTCCGAGGAGGAAGCGCCCAGCTCCGATGACCTGGAGCAGTTCGCGAAGCAATTCAAACAGAGGCGCATAAAGTTGGGGTTCACCCAGGCAGATGTCGGTCTAGCCTTAGGAACCCTTTATGGAAATGTGTTTAGTCAAACAACAATATGCAGGTAAGTTTTCTTTACACTCTATTCAGTGCACTAACATTTTCAAAGCAATAACAATACAATTGTAGAAACAAGATTAAAAATTTTGAAAAACACATACAACATTCGGTACCAATTTTCAATAATCCCCTTGCAACTGCACAAAAAAACTATTAACTTACTAATGTACCCAGTATTTGTTTTGAATTATTATATAGTATAATATTTAGAGGAGCTTTAACTTTTAAAATGTATGAATAGAAAAATATTTTATGAACATATCTGTCTACGCACAATGCAATGCAAATGCAAGCATATACATAGAATAATTTATTATGAACATATCTATCAACGTACAATGTAGGGTTACGTACAATATAAATTTTTATTTATATTAATAATTTATGTTCATATTTATCAAATCTATCAACGTGCAATGTAGGGTTACGTGCAATAAAAACTGATTCATAAAAAAATAATCTATGAAAATAACTATCTAATCTATCAATGCGCAGCTTAAATTTATGCATAGAAAATATTTTGTGAACAAATCTGTCAACTAGGCATCTTGGGTTATTCTATATACAGAAATTCTTTTGTGAAAAATAATAATTTCCTGGAGTTTAGGGTTTTTCAATAAATATTTGTGATTGTATTTAAGAAATCTATTCATGTAAATTTTTTTCTCCGCATGAATGATATTTCATTTATTTTCGCTCTATATGGCAAAGTTTGTGCTAATCAAAACAGAATTAAAAAAAATTTGAAACTAAATCTGTTTAACTGAACTATTTTCAACTAAGCGCAAAAACATTTCTTGGAAAAACATGCACACATTGTAAAATGTTAATTTCTAAATGCTATAGAATTCTAAAATGCGGTTAAAGTCATTTGAGACGAGACCAAAGAATCTGTAGAGAAATTGAATTTGTTATATTTTGATGGCAACCATTGTGCTTGTATTCAAACATGATTTTTTTAAGGATTTAACATATTAAGAAGTGTACCTACTTAATTTGGAGTCATTATTAGCTGAAGTGTGTATTTTTTCCATCATTTGAATTGGAATTCGTTTTCTGTATTGTTATTATTTTTTTTAATTTTCGTTAAAATAGCTATTTTTCACCTAGAAAATTATTTATTAATGAAAATATTCAGAATTTAATATTAAGTTATTATATTTGTAAATATTATGAGGAAGTGAATTGTTAAAAAAACAATAAAATGCCTTTTAAATAATTTTCTACTTAATTTGAATTTCATTACGTATTTAATTCGTTAAATTAGTCAGTCACAAAATCATTTGTTAAATTTATTGAGTAGTCTGCAGTGTTTCTTATGTGTTTTCAGTTAAAATTTAGTATTTAGCGTATAATTTTGCAACCTGTCATTATTTTTAATCATAGCAAATCTCGCTATAAATATGCTTAAACCTATTTAAAATTGAAGTAAATATATATTTTTGAATATTTTTAAAAGAAGACAAGCAATACTTTTTAAATAAACTACCAATATTTTCTTTTATATTGTATATTGAAGTTACCTTCATAAGAAGTAAAATTCATAAGTAAAGTTAAATTCATAATAAACTCTGTTAAAAATGTTTAAATTTTCAAATTATTGTAGCATTATCTCATAAGCTAAAATTGATTCGTGAAATTTTCCTCAGACTAATAAATAACAACGAGCCTCGCGTATTGAATTATAAACAACTCATACCATAATCTTAAAAAAAGTGTAAGCATTTTTATGTTACTAGTATTTACCTATTTAATTGTAAAAATAAAGGTAGTTTTTAGTTTTACACTGAGAACAAAAGTATGGTCAAAACGACCAGAAAATGGATAAATTTACTATATTTCTAGCTCTATGTTTCTTACCATGTTTCTAACACCAAAAAGCTCGAGAATTTTTTATGAAGTGCTTTGATAATTACAATAAAATATGATTTTTATAAAATATGATAATATGTGATAAAATTAGGTTAATGTGGTAGAATTTGATAATTTTATCATGATACTTTAAAGCATGGCATAAAAACTATTTATTCGGTCAAATTTACCTTTCAGTTTTGCATTTTTTACTGAATGTTTGGTAAAAAGAACTATAATTTTTAAAACTAGACTTTTCGGTAAACTGTTACAAAATGAACGGAAACATTACCAAATGAATGTTTTAAATACAGTATATTTTGTTTTTATTAACCAGAATCTTTACTAAAAATGTCATTGTCATACAATACGGTATTTACCGGAATTGTTTTTTTCCGGGCAATAATTATACTTAAGTAACAAGTAATCTTACAGATAAAAAAAATATTACAACTAAAATTTAACTCTAATACTATTTAAAAAATAAAAAATGCTAAAATTCTAATATTTGAAACATATAGATAATAAAATGTTATACATATGTGTCGAAATAAAAAGTTTCTTTAATATACTTTAAAGCAACCTGTTATTTTTTTAATACTTTAGGTTATTTGGGAAGTTCTTAAATATTTCGCTATTATATATAAAAAATTAGCATTTTAAAATGCAAAAACTAGTTGTTTTAAGTTCTAAAATTCATTTTAAATTACCAAGTAATCTTGTAGTTAAACTGAACTTTATAACTAAAATTTAAATAATTCTAAACAATAATATAATTTAAAATGGTGTAAAATAAAATACGATGTAAAAACATTTAAAAATGCCATTACAATGAAAAGGACATAAAACAGCAATTATTTAGCAGCCAGTTAAAGTAACTAACAAACGTAAACAGAAGCTGAAAACATCCGCAAATTATATTAAGTCTAATTGAATAAAATTTATGTAAAAGCTATTATCTAAACACCTAACAGATTTTATTACCAAATTTATTGTTGTTATCACCGTCATTGTATTGTAATTTTAAACATTTTCGGGTGGAAAGACCTTAATTATTCTTGAATAAAATGCGGCAGTTTGAATAATTCATAAGTCCCATGCATATGCAATGAATTCACATATTTAAATATACTGCAGATTGTTTAACGGAATGTCAACGCAATTTTCATTTACGGTGGGAGACCGTAAGTCAAACAAGAATATGGTTTATTTATTCTTCAAAACATGACTTAAAAATCAGTGCGAATATCAGTTAGAATAAATTTGGACGTGATTTTGACCCAGTCAATGAAAAGATAAGAATGACTAAGAATCTGAATTTAATAATCGCTCGAATACATTAGACGTAAAAATGTTTTTAAAATAAATAAAGTTTAAATATTAAAATTTAAATTTTTTTTTTTTTTTTTTTTTTTTAACAATTGAATAAAGTAATGAAACATTTTGGAGTTTGAAATTTATAGCGCATTTCTATGAGATTTTGTATTTAATTAGGTGAAGAATTTGGTGTTTATTTATTTACTTTTAATTTGTTTTTAATTTAATAAACTGCAAATTGTTTAGCGAAATGGCCATGCAATTTTCATTTCACGCTAAAAGGGTGGGAGACCGTAAGTCAAACAGGAATATGGTTTATTTATTCTTCAAAACATGACTTAAAAATCAGGACGAATATCAGTTAGAATAAATTTGGACGTGATTTTGACCCAGTCAATGAAAAGATAAGAATAACTATGAATCTGAATTTAATAATCGCTAGAGTACATTAGACGTAAAAAATGTTTTTAAAATAAAATTTTAATATTTAAATTTTCTTTTAATAAAATAATAGTGAAATATTTTGGAATTTAAAATTTATAGCACATTTCGATAAGTAAACGTAAATTTTATATTTAATTAACTGAAGTTTTGTGTTTATTTAATTGTTTTTAATTTATTTTATCATGAGAAATAACAGCTCATTTTCAATTTCGCTATTTTTTTTAAAAAATTCTCTGCGTACTTCAAATATTTTACTAACTTTTTTCAGTCAATTTTAGTAAATAATGAAGGTGTATCTTATTTTAATTGTAATACTATACGTTGCACTTATTAAGTTTATTTCTTTTTATTTGAATGCATTTCTTAATTAAAGTATTATAAACGAATTTTTCTAGTTCGTGAAAAATTTTTCAACTTGCCTGTAACACGAACATAATCTTACGATTTCTCATTATTACAGCAGCAATTTTTGAAGAATTTTTTTTAAATTAGAATTAGAGTTTAAAAACTTTTCATCACTGTCTAAACAAACAAAATAATTGTTTTACAAAGTTTAAATTTCTTTTTGTACAAAAATAAAATGAAACAATTTATTAAAAAACTCTTTTTGTTTGATATTAAAATATATTGCTTTGTCATACGTTTTCATAATAATAGATTTTATTGTTTTTAGACAAATATTTTTAAACTTAAATATTTTTAGAACATTAAAAAAAAGAAACTTAAAAGCATTAAATAGGCATTCTTGATTTCAAGTAAAATAACACTAAAAAAATACGTAAAAACTTATGTTTAAAATTTTACAGTCAATTATGATGAAAAACACAATAAAGATTAAGCTTTTTTTTTCCCCAAACATTTGCTAAACAAACCTTTTATATATCAAAAAGATACCTAAAATTTTTAAAACATGTGGTTGCTAACTTATGGGTTTTGATCTTAAGTATGTATTTTATTTTCTCTAAAAAATTTTATTTCATTACTATATTTTACTAAATTTACAGCGCTTACTATTTGAAAAGTATAAAACTGCGCATGTTTTAAAATTTTTTACAACAGTATTGCAATACTGAAATTAAATTTATGGCAGCTAATTCTGAGGTTGCAAACGAAGTTTTTTCATATAAAATGTCTAAAAAAGCAAGTGAAACTTATTAAGAATTGTTCAAATATCTGTTTCTTTTATTTCCTTCTTGTTATAGAAGAAGTTACATTAATTATTTTTCCAAATTTTTCCTAGATAGTTTTTTAAGTTAAATGATTAAATACAATTACTTATAAGCTTTAGAGATAAGATATAGTACTTATGAATTAATTCCTTTTTCTTATACCTTTTACAATATTTTCATAAATTCAAATATTTATTTTCCTTTTTAGATAATTATAAAGTAAAAATATTTACTTAGTTTTTTTTAAAGAACGCTAATTTCGAAATATCTAAAATGTTTTAAAAATTATTTTATATATCAAGTGAAGATAACATTGACAAAAGTTCTTTAAAACGCCTAACTCGAAGTTTTTCTAAGCCGGAGGGGAAAAGCGGGTTACTTTTTTTTTCTGTTCTCTGATATTGACGGTTATAGGTTTTGTTTATGTCGTTTTTCCCCCCTATAAATCTCTACGAGTTTTTATAGTACGACACAATGAATCAAGAAACAAAGATTTTAACTTTATTATTTATCTCTTTACTTTTTTGAAATGATTAGCCGTGAACTAACTGCATTTCAGTTTTCAAGAAAAACAGTATGAGGATCTCACTGATAGCCAAATATTTCTTTTTGTCCTTAAATAGTGAACAAGCAATATATAATTTTTTTTTCTAATATCGTCTTTTCAACACTACATTGACTGATTATATTTCTTCGATTCATTTTGAGATTACATCAATGTCGTCACAAAAATAAATAAATAAATAAAAAATAAATAAAGTATGTTACAAACTAAAAGGCACAATCGTGTTTTGATCTTCTAAAATGGTATTTTTCTGCGCTTCTTTAAATTTCTGATTTCTTCTATTTATTTTTTATTTATAACCAATTTTTGGAATTCGTATATAAATTAATATAAAAGTAATGCAAGCAAAAGATTAAGCTGTATGACTTTTAATAGTGATTTAATTTAGGATTTAATTTTTATAAACAAGCGCAAAGCGCTCAAAATTAAAAGATTCATTGTATATAATGCGTGATTTACGTTGATTATGTGAAATTATACATTTAAATGCTTTTATAGCTGCAGTGCTGATAAAAGTGCAGGAAAAATGAGGATAATTAATTTCCCCCGTATTTATAGTTTGTTTATTTGTTTTTTTAATTTTCTTTACATGTTTAAGGCTGATAAATGTATGATTAAGTGCTTTCAAACAATACGCAAAAGTCAATTGCGTTTCCAGATATGGGTTTAAAAATACATATTCTGAATTGAAATTCAGTCACAAAGCTTATTTATAAATCATATAAACATTTAAAAATTTTAAAATTTATTTTATAAGGCCCATTCTTAATTTTAAATGAAACAAGAATCTACAAATTTTTGTTCATGAACAATCTTATATTTTTTGCAATATAGAATTTATTTTTTATAAAATAATAAGGAATTCATCTTTATGAAAGACAATTCGACAAATAACAAGTTCTTGCTATTATTATTATTTAATTATCTAATTCGTAATGTGATATTTTATTAAAATTGAATAAAATTAGTTTATTATAATGCCTTTTAATTCTAATAATTTGTCATTTTTCTTAATTAAAACAGAATTTTCAAATAAATATTTTGTACAAAACAATTCAAGCACAGTTTTATTGCTGAAAAATTAACATGTTATGGTATTTTCAATAATTCTTTAAGAAAATTGTAGAAAAAAATAAAATAGAAAACAATTAACTGATTGCATTAAAATACGACTTTAAGATTAATTAAAATAGGTAAGCACATTTTTATTATTCTAAAAAATACCTAATTCAGCTTAGCAATTAAATTTGAATTTTTTGGGTATTGAGTATTTTGTTACGAAGTACAGCGTGTCTCTTTTCCTTAACTTCTAATCATATCAAAATTTAATACTTAAGAAATTCTTTTAGAGTCAGTGATATTAATTAAAAAATTAAATACATAGTTTAATTTTATAATAAAAATAGCCTCGCTATTATTCACTAAAAAACTATAAATAGAGTTTTTTTCTAATTTAAATAACTTTACTGTGGTTTATCAATTTTCTCTACTCAAAAGAAATAATAATGTCTCTTAAAATCTACCATAAATAGAAAAAAAATTTTACTCAGCAATATTCTAACAATATCTATTGTGCTAAATATTTATTAAGTTATACATAAAGATTATATTTAAATATAAGAAACAAGTATGTATAAATTTCCCAATCTTAAAAAGTTTATAAATGTCACAAAAATATAGCGTATATATAATATTATTTAATAACTTATCATTATAAATTATTATTTTTTCGAAAAATGCTGTTATCGCTCTTAAACGGAAAAAAGTACTGATTATACATTTATAGCAAAAGATCACCTTAATATTTTCTAAAAGATTCTACAATATTGTTAAGTCAAGATGACATTTATATCTTGAATAAAATCAATTCAATGCTGTTTATAATATCGATATTTTAAAACAATAATACCAATACTTAGACCATAATGTCGTGCATATGATTGAATTGTAATAGTACGCATATGGTAATATCGCAAAATTGTTGAATCGTGTGATTTTGATAAAGAAGTAAAACATACTTGGCGCTGTTTTAAGGTTTCAGTAAATTTGAATTATATTATGATTCAATATATATATCATAACTTCTAAAGGTGTAGAATATATAAATTTTTTTTCCATGTTCATTAAAACTCTTAATATATAAATTGAATATTACACCTTTTCAGAAATGGAATAATAATATATTTATAAAGGGAAGTAAATAACAAAATAATGAACATGGCTTTTATTACAAAAAATATTTGTATTTATAATTTCAACAAACATCCATATGTATAGCAATAATAAATCAGAAATTAGAATACATAACTACTTATGAGAAATTCAGAAAAAATATCTCTTAGCTAGTAATTGATTATTCATTTAGTTGCGAAAACAATGAAAATATTACAAATTTGTATCAATGATTGTGTTAATGACGAAGAAAGTAATAATTATTTTTGTAGAAATTAATTAACGAAAGAATTATTCGGGGAATTCCTTATAAAGTAATTTTGTATTATTTGTTTTTTTAATGAACGAAATTATCATTTTTTTAATGATTATGCGCGATTCTGTTTTATAATAATTTTCTAAGATGTTCTGGAAAAATTGTCTGATATTTTAAAAACTTTTATTTGTAATTGCAAGATTTTTTCTTTAAATATCACTTTAAAAGTAAACGTTACACAATTTAAACTATAACACCTTTCTATTCTTAGAGAATACCAAATTATAATACTTTTTTGGGGACAATAATTACGACGGGAAATGATTAAAATAACTATAAGACATAATTCAATATTATTATTTTTCAATTATTTTAAATTGTCGTTATTAAAATAGTCACTATTATTTTCGACGTATGTTTAAAAATGCAATTATATAACAGTGTAATAGTGTAATGCTTGCTTATACAAGTTTATATGCTTTAGTTTGCTAAGTTTGAGGCAGTGTAATAAATACTACACAACTTTTACTAAGATCAATTTTCATTGAAAGAAAATACTAATTTTATACATCTGTTAAAAATTTCATACGCGTTAATTATTTACTTAAAGTAAATAAATCATTATCATTAAATTACTTTTTGGAAAAAATGGAGTTTTTAAAGTATACAAGCAGTTTAAAAAAATGAAGATAGATATATTGTTTTTGTTGTTGTCACAGAGTAGGAACAGAGTTTATAATAAATTTTATAATAAGATTTTTTAATAATTTTTTAAAACATTGTTACAAAAAATTATTAAAAGAGTATAAATAATCACTAGGGTAAAAAAAATGGCCGATTTTTAACACTTTTACAAGATTTTAAATATTCTGTCTCTTTTTTTCTAAAAATTTTCTGATTTAAGTAATTTTTCCGACTTTTTGTAATAAAGGTTTTTTAAAAATGATAGTAAAATTACAAAATGATATTTTCCTAAAAATGGAAAAACAATTGACTTTATTTTTTACAAGGAGGGAAAAAAAACTTTTTGAGAAAAAATGCCTTTGAATTAGAAAAAAGGATTTTGAAAAAGGGTAAACAAATTCCTCTACTTATGTACAACTTTATTGCTATTATGGTTTTGTAGGCATTGTTAGATCCCTTTTTATTTATTTATTTATTTTTTTGATGGATTTAATTTTTGCTACCTCGAGAGCCGTAACTAAAATTTGTAAAAATAATTTTTTTTATTATTTGAATGTTTTTAAAATGAGTAAATGATTTTAGAGTTTTATATTTCCATACATAAGTTTATTTACTGTTATAATTATAATTTTACATTAGAATGATTATGTCTTATATAAAAAGAATTGAGTTTGTTACATGAATTTTTATTTTAGTTTTATTAATGTCTGAAATAGGATGTAATAATATAATGCAATAAATTTATAGTTAAACTTTTATGTACATATATATCTGCATTTCAAAACAAAAAATATTATCTAACATGTATCGTCAATCAAGAAATAAATCTTTAATAATAATTACTGTAATTAAATGAAATACTGATGAAATGATGAATAAATCATTTCATGAAAATATTATCCGCCATATAATATCAGTCAAAATACATAGTGATTGTTATAATTATTACAGCTAAATGAAATATTTGATGATATATGATTTATATTGGTAAGTCATTTCATAAAAATATCATCCGCTGCGATATTTTTATAAATCACTTTCCCCTCCCCATTTTCTTTTATGAAAAAATTATTATTAGTCCAAAAGTAAAGTAATGATAAAATTAAATTTAACGAAAAGTAACTGTAACTTTGATGAAAACAGTACAAAACAATGGAAAACAGTATTAAAACAGTATTAAAACAATGTATTAAAACAGTTTATGAAATGATGAGTGAATCATTTCACAAAAATATCATCTCCCATGAATTATCAGTCAAAATATACTGTGAAAATAATTACTAATAATAAATTTAGTAATTATAATAATAATTGTAGCTAAATGAAATGTCTTTAAAGAAATATGATTTACGTGAATTATATTTTAAAAAAAAAGTGACATTGAAATACATTTAAATCAGTTACCTTTGTTGAAATATGGCTTATACCAGTAAATCATTTCATAAAAATGTCATCTCCCTTGACATTTTTATGAAATGATTATTAACACTCAAAATATAAAGTAATAATATTAATGATAACAGTAACTGTAACTAAAAGTAACAGTTAACATGATTTACATGAATAAATCTTTTCTTAAAAATATCATCTCTCATGTATTCGAAAAATACAGTGTTAATAATTATTAGGAATAATATTTATTAGGAACAATGTTAATTGTAACTAAATGATTTATCTTTAATAAAATGTTATTTAAATGAGTTATATTTAGGAATAAAGTAACATTAAATCTAATTAAATAATAATCTAATTAAATAATATTAATGATAATAATAACTGTAACTAAAAGTAACAGTTAACTTGATTTATATGAATAAATCTTTTCATAAAAATATCATCTCCCATGTATTATCATTCGAAAAATACTGTGATAATAATTATTGGGAATAATATTTATTAGGAATAATGTTAATTGTAACTAAATGATTTATCTTTAATAAAATGTTATTTAAATGAGTTATATTTAGGAATAAAGTAACATTATGTCTAATTAAATAATAATCTAATTAGTTAATATTAATGATATTAATAACTGTAACTAAAAGTAACAGTTAACATGATTTATATGAATAAATCTTTTCTTAAAAATATCATCTCCTATGTATTATCATTCGAAAAATACTGTGATAATAATTATTGGGGATAATATTTATTAGGAATAATGTTAATTGTAACTAAATGATTTATCTTTAATAAAATACTATTTAAATGAGTTATATTTAGGAATAAAGTAACATTAAATCTCTCATCGAAAATTCAAATGATACATGTATTGGCAACTTTTCTCAGTATTAAAATTTAATTTTTTTGGTAGAAATATTTAGTATTTTATTTCTTATCGGAGCGTAAATATTCTGTCTCAGATAAAAGAAAAATAAAATCGAGTCAGTAATCCACTGTCTATGATTCTTCAAGCTTTAGATCTGAAGTTCAAGGAACCCCCAGAACCCAAAAAGTAATAAATCTTTTCTCGGCGTTCACGATCACTACATACCTGTACGGCCTATGGGCTTACGTGGGATTCACGCTTTTTATTTATTTTTTGTTTATTTCATTTTTTCACATCGTCTTCGGGTCAATCGAATCATGGTTGTATGTAGGGGTCCAATTGCGAGTCAAATTATCAGGAAATACTTCAACTTGTCCTTCTTTTATTTTTTTGCTATATCGAAATTAATAGGCGCTTATTTCCTTATACGATCGCTGTATATTATATAAAAGGTTCGAAAATTAAAGGAATAAATAAAAACTAAAAAAAAAAATGTTTTTATCGTTTGTTATTCAGTAGTTAATAACATTGTAAATGTTCTTATTTAAATTTGGAAAATCTATTAGTATTATGAATATTTCCTTATATTAGTTTTAGTTTACAAAGTATCTTATTATCCGAATAAGTTGTTTCGAACATTATTGCAAGAAAACTACTAGAATAAAATAAAACAATTGTTACCATGGGGAGCAGTTTAATGCGTATATTAGAAGTGAAAAAAAAATTAAATAAATAAAGAATTGAAATACAAAATGAAAGGTGATAATTTTTTATGAGATAAATTTCAGCTATTTTGGATCAAACTAATTCAAAAATCAATTGATTATTAAACCGTGTATTAAAGGTAAAGGCATTTCTTTTTCCAAAATTTAACACTTCACAATTATTTTTTGGAACAATTCAATCAGATTTTTAACTCTGCCCATAATTTGAAATTGTGTGCTACCTAATTAAACTGTATTTTCTCCATGAGTTATAAAGCTTCAATTCGTTTCTTATGATAGCAAATACATTTAAGATGTATTTGCTAAGATGTCTATGTTGGTTTTAAATAGTGGATGCATTTAAAACGCTTGACAATCCAGAAAAAGTTAAATGAAAAATAATAATACACGTTTAAAGGCTTTATTTTTAATTAAGCTCAATTATAAAGGGGAAAAAGACTGTATACTAAGTATAAACTTAGTTTATTATAATATTTATTTAAATTTTAAACATACAGCCGTACCTGAATAGTTACAACGTGTGGTTTTCCTTCCTTATTCATTAGTTTGTCGTAAAAAAATTCCGTATTATATTAGTACTTCAAAAAGTAACAGCACTCAGGGTGCGGGTACTTTTTCCCGCAAAATCCATTTTTACCGGAGCATGATACGGCACACAAAATCTGATATACCGTAATTTTAACAGCAATAATTACCATGGGTTCCCAGAATCACTCTTATTAAATTAATAATACTTAGTCCATTATAATATTTATTTACACTTTAAAAGTACAGCCGTACCTGAATAGTTACAACATGTGGTTTTCATTTTATATTCATTATGTCGTAAAAAAAATTCGTATTATATTACTTCAAAAAGTAACAGCACTCAGGGTGCGGGTACTTTTTACCGCAAAATCCATTTTTACCGGAGCATGATACGGAACACAGAATCTGATATACCGTTATTTTAACAGCAATAATTACCATGGGTTCGTTGAATCACTCTCACTAATAAGTAATACTGTAAAAATTGCGACATAATATTTTACAGAAAATATGGATTTTACGGTAAATTGGATTTTAGGGAAAATGCACTCAAAATGCATTATTTAATGCCTTAATTTGATCCAGAATTTTCACGGTACAGTCTAATAAATAATACTGTAAAAATTGCGACATAATATTTTGCGGAAAATAAGGATTTTACTGTAAAATGTATTTTAGGGAAAATGCATTATTTTATACCGTAATTTGATACGGAATTTTCATGATGCAGTCTGCCTATGTATGTGTACGGTGTATTCCAGAAACTGTATTAATAGAAATAAGAATGCATAAAGTTAAATAAAATTTTTTAATCCGGCCACAACTGCTTGAGGTCTAAGCAGTTGTGAAGCGTTTTAATAAGAGAAATTTTAAATTAATTATATTATTAGTTTGTTTTATTTGTATGAAATTCTAATGAGTTTTTGTTTTGCTTTGTATTTCTTTTAAGTATTTTCTGAACTCAGTCTTTGGCCCACGCATAAGGCCTATCCATTTTAAATAATGTTTTCTTATGAATTGCAATTAAACTAAAACGTTCTTCCTTAAGAACAGAAATAATACCGAATCAAAGTTGGACGACATGCTCTTTTTTCAATGTATTTTCCGGATTGCATTTTTCTTTTGTACTCTTTGGTTACTTTAAATTTTTTTTTTATTGTTCTATTTCGGTTGTTGCACTTTTGTATTTTTTATTGCTATTCACTTCATTTGAACTTGATAATAGCATTTATTTATTATGTTTCGTACATATTTAAATGTAAATTGGCAAACAAAATAATGCAGTTTCGCAACTTTAGCAAATAGCTTTAATTTGCGATAATTAAAACGGAATAAATTGGTTATAATGAGTAAATATTATAAGTGCAATACATTGTGCTTATGAACATTAAGGAAAAATTCTAATTTGGTGCTCGCAGTTTTTCAAATTGTCTGTTACACAAGTTAAAATTTATATACTTCCTAATTGCAAATGTATTTGTATAGTTTATGACCGTAAATATGAAGTATATCTTCATATCACTATTGAAGGAGACAAAACAAATTTTGTATAGTTATATGAGTGAAAGTTTATAAAAAAGAAAGTTTCATTTATTTATTTATAAATGAATGATCATAACTTTTTAAGTCAGAGCAATGCCTATAGCCAATGTCAGAGCAATGCCAATATTAGCTAAATCTATATAATATCTATGTTTATAACTTCAATTTATCTTTTGTTTTCATTTTAAAAACACAAATATGCTTTGAAATACTGTGCATTCTCTAAAAAATCATTTCAAAATTGAAACATCACTAAAATGAACCATACCATAGTGTCGTGCAAATTTGTCAAAACTGTCTTAAAGTGCAGAGTAGATATTATTTAATTATATTTAAACCATATATCGCGTGATAAAATTGAAGAAGCACGATAATATAGTTAAACTTAGCGTCATATTGAAATTGCTGAAAGTTTTAATGGTGTTATGTTTCAAACATATGCATATTTGAGAAATTTATTTTGTAGAACTGATAAAACCTATCATCATCACTTTGTTTTCATCAACACTTTCAAAATTTAAAAATTAATTTTAATTTCATTCAAAATTTATTGGATTTCATTCAAAATTTAAAAAATAATTTTGAAACAGCACTTTCAGACAATTTGAATATAAAACAACGGAAAGAATAGGCACGACTTGAACAAATATATGAAGGAATTGATCACCTCACTTAGTTTGTAGGGAATTTACACCGTATTTTGGTTCAAGAATTGTTTTAATATTGTCGCTCAATATTAAAACAATTCATTTGAAAGTGAACTTTCTAAATATTTTTTATTACAAAATGGTCTCCAAAAGAAATGATATCGTGGATAATGTGAATTTTAGTGTGGGTGTAACTAAATTGGATGCAAATAGGAATAACATTTAAATTGAGATTTTTGGTATCATGCGTTTGCTTATTGAAAATAGAAACGGCCCTAACAATTTCGTATTTTATTTGACCCTGTATGTAAAGTAAAATAAGAAATATTATGAAAAAACTGGGAGACTTTTGGGTGTAGCTTTGAAAAGCATACATTCATACAGGATGAGCAAGAGAAGTATATATTACTTACAGGATGTAAAGTTGTCAAGGAATCAAATTATATAAAATTTTAAAGAAATATTCCATTAATGTATTTTCAGTAGTGCAAAGGCACTACATATGAGGAAAAAAAACTTTTTTGAGTTTTAGTTAATCAGTTTATTAACTATTATTGGTGCGAGAGTAATGACGATTGCCTATATATTAAAAATTAGAAAGAGTATTTATTAGTTAAACTCTGACTTGAATTTTAAATTTCCTTATTTTATAAAATTCTTCATATTACTTGCACAGTGTAAAAATCCGAATCAAATTACGATAAAAAAGTACTGGCTTCCTGGATGCAGCATTTGTGAAATCCCTTTTTACCGTAATTTTTACAGTACTAACATTTATTAAACTACAATAATCCAGTAATTTTACAGTAAATAGTACTGTATATAAATTTCACTGCAAAAATGGATTTATGCTAACTGGTACTTTTTGACATAGTTTGATTCGAAATTTTTTACAGTGTATTGCTTTTGTTCAAGGAATTCCACTGAGAGCGTTATTATTTAAAAATTTCATTATTTATAATTTTTAATATTTATAATAACTACGTAATTTCTAGCCACATTTTAAAATGATTCAGATGGCGTTTTTGCAGGAAATCAATATGATTCCCACTTAGACGATAAGATATTTCCGTTTAATATGCTTTTGATAATTGGATTTTCCGAGAACGTGTAAAGTATCTTCCTGGAAACAATAAGTAAGATTAGTTTGATTTGAGACTACCATTGTAAAAAAAAAAGTATCAATACAATGCCCCTATCAATACAATGCCCCTGAACCCTAATTATCAATACAATGCCCCTGAACCCGAATTATCAATACAATGCCCCTGAATCCTAATTATCAATACAATGCCCCTGAACCCTAATTATCAATACAATGCCCCTGAACCTTGAATTTAGTTTTCAGTTTCAGAAACATAAGGGTACATATTACTAAGTCAGAAGACAATTTGCTTTAGGAATGATATGCAGGGAAAGGAATACAAAATGGATTTATAGTAAAGGCTTTGGGGGGGGGGGTAGGAAATTTTACTCTGCATATTTCACGTTTGCTCCTAATATTTATGATTATTTTAAACTTGTATTTATTGTACCATTAGTTAAATTTAAAAACTAAGACAGATTTTTTTCTCTCCATTTCAGATTCGAGGCGCTGCAATTGAGCTTCAAAAATATGTGCAAATTAAAACCTTTACTCGCCAAATGGCTGGAGGAGGCAGACAGTACGACGGGCTCCCCGACGTCCATCGACAAGATTGCAGCACAGGGGCGCAAGCGAAAAAAAAGGACCAGCATTGAAGTGTCAGTGAAGGGCGCCCTAGAAAACCACTTCCACAAGCAGCCCAAACCGTCAGCTCAGGAGATAGCCTCCCTTGCGGACAGCCTACAGCTGGAGAAAGAAGTGGTCAGGGTTTGGTTCTGCAACAGGCGGCAGAAGGAGAAGCGGATGACGCCCCCCGTCAACATAGGGGGCGCAGGGGGGCCCGGCACCCCCGGCGAAATGATGCTCACACACAGTCCCCCGGGACATGGCTCCCTCCATTCGCACAGTCCTCCTATGCTCTCCCCCCACGCGCCTCCTCAGAATCACGGCCCTCCACCTCACAGTATGCATGGTCAGTCGCTAGCGGCCCACTGACAAATAGCCCCCTGTTTTGTCCTCCCCACCACTGGTCACCATCATCTGATGCCCGAATGGAAGGACTGAACAAGGACTTTGCACAAATTATACGAAAATATATTATATACATTTCTATACAAAATGTACATATTATACAGACAGAGAGGTGCTCACATTGCCTCGTCAGTTGTAATATAAATTGTAATATATGGGTGGCCCCCAAGAAAAACTCTGTGAAGATGTAAAGAATAATATATTATTATACATATTATATATATAGTGCCAATGATGTCCTTTTTCACTTAAGACATTTTTTAAAAACAAATCACCACTTCGCTGTTGCAAAGTCATTTGTACATTTAAGAGAAATTAAATAAAAAAAAGAAAATACTTCGGCTCAAGTGTTATTTTTGAAGATTACTGAAAAGAACATTGAGAGAGAAATAAGGGTGTAAGAGGCCCTCAACAAAGACTGACCACACTCACTCCACACTTCACGATGCGCCAAGGAGTTGTCTGGTAGCGCTATATCGTCACCTAATTCGAGTGGTGAGTTATATAATTTTTTTTTAAGTTAAAACAATTTTCCCGGTTTATTCGCTTTATTTAAGAGTTTTTTAAAAAAAAACATGCATTATTCATGCTTTAAATGTGATTTTAAACGTCAGAAATTATAAATAGCATTTAAAAAATATCGTAGGCCATACTGTCTCAATTTTCATTTAGTTATAAAAAAGGTATGATATTGAATGAAAAATGAAAATATAAGGAAATAAAATAAGTTTGTACAGATTGATTTATTCACACTTAAATGAGTAAATATTCATAATGAACTAAGATAATAAATACTATAATACAAACAGACATCAATGTTCAATTCAAAAAGTTTTGACTATTTACGCATCTTTACCAATGTTCAATTCATAAGAATTTGTGAGTCACGTATGAAAATGACATTTATGAAGGCGCGTGACAATACAGATAAATATACATAGAATATACATAGAAATTCTGCTTTAAATGTAGATAACATTTAAAACAGATTGTAATTAATATAGTTTTTACAAGTATTCATAAATTAATAATCGAACAATTAATCATCTATGATTATACAAAAATAATTTTAAAAATAATAATCAATGAAACCGTCAAATAATATTAAATGTATTTATATTTAGAGAGATGCTTGTCCTTTTTCTTTTAGTAATGGGAGCTGCAGGTTTTCTTTGCCAGTATTAAATGATGATAAGACACTGAACTGTTATTGTGAATACCACGGGTTTGATTCCCAGTTATGGCTTGAACCTTGCCCAGATTCAGATCAATGGGTAGCAGCTTGTCGGGGAAGTAAAGGCAGTCAGGACTAAATGCTAGCCACATTTATGCCGTTGGTCTTTGTAATTTTGGAGCCTTAATCTCCATGATCCCGCTGACCCACAACGAGTTTTTGCGTGAATGCTTTGCTTTAAAAAAAAAAAAAAATATGATAAAGCGTTAAAATATCTGATTTATGGCCAATGATTTAATTAGTTTTCATAGAAAACTAAATAAATTTTATAATTTATCTCCGGAAGCTTTGAAATATAAAATAGGTAAATCTACTTTTTAAATCAAAATGTGATACCGGCTTATACAAATAAGCGTAACAGAAATAATTATAATGAAATGTAATAAGCATATCGTTATTGATAATAGATTCCTCAATTTCAAGATGAATTTTAAAGTCTGAAGCAAACTAATTTAAATTGTAGTAATCAAACATTTAACAGTTCAAAATACAGAGGGAGTAATATGAATGTTATAAATAATTTATGGTGTAAATAAAGGATTTTTTATGAATAAGATTGAGTTATAAATGAGTGACGCGTTTCATTCTTCGTCATTGACAAGTAGTATTATAATATTAAAAATTAGAAAGAAAAATAATAGAAATACTTTAAGTAATACAGATATTTTAAATAAGAGAGATATGTGACTCAAGTTCTTTAGATACTAGCATTTAATTTTAAATAATTGAAAAAAGGGCAATACGGTTATAACAGTAACTGTAAGCCAGTAACACTTATAACAATAACAATAACTATAAAATAAGGTTTTGAAATACTGTAAAAAGGCCGAAACCTTAAATGGCTTACCAATTCGAAAAATACAAGTATATGATAGTTTCTTTTCGATAAATAATACTCGAATACATGATATTTAGTTATAATGGCGATATTCTATGTAATCGCATATTTTAAAATCGACAGTAATATCGAATAGTCGCATTATCGAATAATATTGAATTGTTAATCATAATATTGAATTACTTCTCGCAATTTCAAATAGTCGTATTATGAAATAATGTTGAAATGTTAATCATAATGTTGAATTGTATCTCGTAATATCAAATAGTCGTATTATCGAATAATATTGAATTGTTAATTATAATATTGAATTACTTCTCGTAATTTCAAACAGTCTTTTTATGAAATAATATTGAAATGTTAATCATAATATTGAATTGTTTCTCGTAATATCGAATAGTTCGAATTCAAGGAACATTGTGTTTCTTAAATTAGAAGCAAAGTTCTAATTTTGAAGTAAGTATTGCAAAACAAGAATCATGTAGATTCGAAAATGGGACAAATAGCTTAAATATTTAATATTATATTTGATAGCATAATATTTTATAAAATATTTATTAAAAAATCGCGAATTTTTCGAGGCTTTCCTCCTTAACTGAAAATTTATAAAATTAATGACTAAATGCCATGCACTATTGGAATAACTTTTCAAATATTAACAAATTAGATCATTAACGCTATTCTTTTTACAAAACTCTGGTTGTTTTTATACCATTTTGCACGATTATCATGATAAGCCTTAAAGGCACCGACTAAAGATAGACTAAATTTAAGTTAAAAGACATTAGCTGTTACAAACTTAAAATAGCCTCATTAAATGTTATTCAATAATTGTTAGCGTTTAATGCTCAGACAATAGAAGCAACTATTTTTTTACTTGTTCAATTGTGGTACAGGCACCCCGCAGGGTAATAAAAAAAAGAATTGGTAGTTAAAAAAAAAAGAGAAAAATATAATGGTAAAAAGAAAAAAGAATTTTTTTTTTATGAAATTTCTAAATCAAAACTGTTTATGAACTGTTTATGTTTATGAACCTTTTCAAATCTGTTTATGAACTTTTTTAATCAAAACTGCTTATGAACCTTTTTAATGGGTTTAATATATAGGTTTAATTGTGAAACCGGCTTCCTGCAAGGAGATATAGCACACGTATTTGTAATACAATTTTTTTTACGATGCGCTTAATAGGAGCCTCTCAGAACATAAAGAAATAACATTATATAAAAAGGTAAACATAATACAAAAAAGTGAAATATTTATTTATTTTATTTTATAGCCGTCGTTGAACAGCCGACCCAATTTTGAGTTCAGGACTACTAATGTTCAACTCAATAGTCTTATAATTTTGAACACGATCTAGAAAAAAAGGGATTTTTTTCTAACCTAGGATCAAGTGTAGGCAGAAATTTTGCCTTCGTGGAGGATGTTTGATGGAACTAACCTGCATTTGCGGTACATTGAAATTAAAATGACGTAAACCTCCCATGATTAGTCTGACGACAAAGGGACTCTAAGGCACGATCCGTCTACTACTGAGGATATATTACGGCAGCACTGTGGTCGGTGCGAGCCGGGTGCGGAATTCATATCGACCAGTCATCGCTGAGATTCGAGCCCGGTTCACCTCATTGGCAAGCAAACACTCTATCCCCTGAGTCACCAGGGGACAAATATTTATTCAAGAAATTTCTCAAACAAAATATTTATGAACTTTCAACGAATTTTTAGTGGGTTTAATAAACTGCTTTCAATAATGAAATTGGTGCCCTGCAAGTATCTATAGCTCGCGTGTTCCTAGTATTATTTTCTTTTTTTTTTCATCGCGTTTAATAGAGTTTGTCTGTGAACATAAAGAAATGATATTAGGCAAAAAGGAAAAAAAAAAAAATTTTAAAAAGTGATTTTCTCTACCAAAACTTTTTATGAACAGTTTAAGAGTTTATAATGGGTTTAATGTTTGGGTTTTAATTACTCTCAACAAGGAGCTATCTGGTGCGTATTTGTAGTAATGTGCTTTTTTTTCCTAGCGTTTAATGGAATGTCTATAAAAGCATGAGGAAATGGTATTGGGTGAAAAAGCAAAAATATTATGCAAAAAGAGAAAGTGAAATATTTATTTAAGAAATTTCCCAGTTAAAACTCATTACAAGTACAAGTTTTTAATGGGTTAAAAAAAAGGGTTCAATATTAAAACCGGAGCCCTGCGATGGTCTATAGCACGCGTATTTCTTGTATTTTTTCTTAACGTGTTAAATAGAGTGCCTTTAAAACCATAAAGAAATGTTATAATGTAAATGAAAAATGTTATGTAAAAGTAAAATAATTATATAAGGAATTTCTCAACCAAAACTGATTATGAAGTGTCTGCAAATACAACTTCAACTTTATGTCATTCATTTTGATGAGATTAATGGGCTACTGCATCATGCAAATTGATTGCATACGTCATCCATATGTAAACAATTTTTTTCTTATCATCTCTTACAAAATGTATCCGTCATCGCTAAGCTTTACAACTTCCAAGTTACGCAAAAATACACAAAGTTTGACAAATAGTTTATACTATCAAAACTTTACTCGTGAATAACAATTTGTTTTGAGTTTGATTTTATATTGGATGATTATATTTTAGTATTGGGTCCTTCAACTATGTAAAATGAAAAAAAAAAATACACTGTTAGAATTTTCATTTTAAAATTATGGTAAAATAACTGGCAGCTGTCTGTCCATCCGATTAACCTTTAAATTTACGGTGAAGAACATTTTTTTTTCCTTTATGGTTTTTTAACCATTTACAACTAGCGTTTTTCAAAAACGTAAAGAAAAAATAATTATTTAACTAGACATAGGATCTTGGCTTTTCGTAAAGTAATGGGCATTGGATAGTGCTGGACATTGGAAATTCTTCATTTGTTGAAAGGAATTGAGGAAATATTGTGGTGTTAGCACTCGAACTCCAGTTCTGTCCATGGGTGAAAGTGAGACGGAAAAGAGGAAAAGCTGGTAGTAAAACCATTTCAGTTTTAACATGTTTTCATCCAAGCTATACCATCAAAACATTACTCGTAAATAACAATTTGTTTTGAGTTTGATTTTATATTGGATGATTATATTTTAGTATTGGGTCTTTCAACTATGTATAATGAAAAAAATATACTGTTAAAATTTTCCTTCTAAAATTATGGTAAAATAACTGGCAGCTGTCTGTCCATCCGATTAACCTTTAAATTTACGGTGAAGACCATTTTTTTCCTTTATGGTTTTTTAACCATTTACAACTAGCGTTTTTCAAAAACGTAAAGAAAAAATAATTATTTAACTAGACATAGGAGCTTGGCTTTTCGTAAAGTAATGAGCATAGGATAGTGCCGGACACTGGAAATTCTTCACTTGTTGAAGGGAATGGAGGAAATATTGTGATGTCAGCACTCCAACTCCAGTTCTGTCAGTCATGATATTGACAGGTAAGCCCGCTCGGCTATGAAACGTACGCAGTTGCAAAGAACTAAGTAAATTCATTAGGTGGTTTTTATCGGTGGGATAAAATTCTGGTTGTTTAGCTGTATGAGGTGAAAGCAGTTAATAAACAGTCTTCTCAAACTTAATTGTTTGATTACCATTTTATTTATGGTTATTTGACTGTTTTTGATTAAATATAGTAAAATAACCATCCAATAAATTGTTATTTAACCATTTTTTCCGAGAAATTTTTAACAGTGTATAATAAAAATGTAATTCGCAAAAATTTTGAAATTTTTTTTTATAGAATTGTAAATTATATTAAATTAATTTTCTAGTTGATTATGAAATAAAAAGTAAAACATATTTATTCAATTAAGCCTCTCATTTAAATATTTTTGATTTTACATTTGAGTACTTTGTTAAAAATCATTCTATGTAAAATTTTAGTTCATAAAGCTTTAAAAAATTCTTTTTAAAAGTTAAAATTGAGCAAAATTGATAATTGAAGTAATTATTAGAAATGGATATGTGACAAATAACAAACAAAACTTATTTGTTAAATTAATCCACCATTTAAGTTTCTTTTAGAGGAAATTGATTTTATGTTGGAGAACTTCATTTAAAAAAATCGTTCTAATAGTTTTAGTTCGTAAAAATTTAAAAATTCTTTTTTAGACGCTAAAATTGTGCAAAATTCATATTTGAAGTAATTGTTCTAAATGGATAAGTAATAAATAAAAAATAAAACATATTTGTTAAATTAAGCCGTTATTTAAGGTTTGTTTACTAGAATTTTACTTGTCGTTGGAGTATTCATTAAAAAAATCATTCTACTAGTTCGTAAAACTTTAAAAACTCTGTTTTAGAAGTTAAAATTGTGCAAAATTGATAATTGAAGCAATTGTTCCGAATGAATAAGTAATTAGTTTAAGTAATTATTTAAAAAATAACATCTTTGTTTAATGCATTCCCAATAGCATACATATATGCTTTATGGATTTCTATTTCAAAACTTGCGTTTTTATATGCAGTTTTTATTTGAGCATTTTTATGTCTCCAATTTACAACTGGCAAATGAAACGTTTTTTAATAATTTAGAATCTTTGATTTAAAAGAGCTATAGGACTCTTCACTGGCGATTCTAGCATTACTTCTTTAATTATATAACAGATATGATGTTATTTTTGTTAAATGCATTCAATTTTTATACATAATTTGTTTAGCATTTACACTTAATTTTTAGTAATTTCTTAAAAATATTAAATTTGTGCTTTTTAAAAACTTTCATAAAAAACTTATTTAAAGCTTCTTTCAAGAAATTTTTCATTAAATTTAACTTTCATAACACCTTTAAGAAAATAATATTTAATATTTTTATTCTTTAATATTTTTCTTAAAAACTTCGTTGCTTTAAATTAAATTACTAGGGTAGATGTGCAAATAAGCATAGGATACTTTTTAAAAAGAAATAAAAAGTTAGTAGCTTTACAAAAATAGTGAATCAATAATTCTTTTAAGCATAGAATCGTAATATGTTAAGCAACATTTTTTCCGCAAATAAACAAATTTAAATATAAATAAATTTATAATAAAAGCATAATACAAAACTAAATAAATAAATTAAACTGGAAACAATTAAATGATTATTACTTCGAACTACACAAATTAATTCGTCACAAATTAGAACTTCGAATACAGTCAAAAATATGTTTAGTACTTCTCATTTTAGTTAATTATCCTTATTTCAAATTGACTTACTTTCAATTACAACATTAATGTTTAATATTAAAACATGGCTACCAAAGCAATTCCTTAACTGCTAAAGTCACATTAAATGTCAGACATTTGGTCAGTATTTTTTAAATAATTTTGTTATCGTCCTATCACGTACTGGACTTGAAATATTTGGCATGGAAAAAAATATTCCCCTTCCGAATGGGACGATTACGCGTTTCTCCTTTATTTTTATAATTGCAAAAAAGTTAGCTCTTTTTTGCGTTCGGAAAGTAGTTGTTTTTTGCGTGTTTACGAACCATTACTGACTTTTACGTTACCACTACTAATGTGATCTATCATTAAAAAGAAACTTAATGGGATTTTGTATTTACTACGCTTGTTAATTTTATGGTCCCAAAAATCAAATGAATTATGAAAGTTTTCTTCTAAACGTTTCCTTAATGAAAAAGGTAAGCTTTTTTTTTGATAAAATTATTTATAGAGGTATAGAAAAACAATTTTTAGTTCTGAATAACAAGCCTTGTACCTTAATTGCTTTTAAAAAGTCAAAGATTTCGCTTTTCAATAAAGTTATCATCCTTGTTCATACAAAATTGATTTTTGTAAATAGCTTCTAATGTAATATTTGCTGTACTGCTCTCGTAGATAATTAGCTGAGATATTGATAAAACCACAAAATGAATTATGATGAATTAATAAAAAAAACGGTGCTTGATCTTATATATTTTTTTTTTTTTTGCGTCCTTAAATTTTTTGTGATTGTTTTGAGATTAATTTTTTTTTGTTGATTACACGGTAAATTTCAACAATTTTAAATTTTAGCTACTTTTGTTTGTAAAGAATTTAAGTAAACTAAGTATTAACTTTATAGTATCTAAGCAAAATTCATAAATGAATGTTTAATTCTAAATGAAGTTCTGAATGAATGAATTCTTGTTTTTATTCCACTATTTTATATTTTAGAACAAAAACAAAGGTCATTAAGGTTGGTTTTTTTAGCCAGAAAACCTTCACTATATCACAAAAAAATTATTCCTTCCCCTTTGTTTATGGAGAAAAATATATTATAAAATTACTGCACTTCATAAAAATGACATTTTTTGTAAAAAAATTTTAAAAAATCATAATTTTGTAAAATTAAATCAAACCATACTGTATTTAAACCCTTTATTTGGTAATTTAACCGTTCATATAGTAACGGTTTACCAGAAATTCTGGTTTTCTAATCTTATTGCCACACATTTAGTAAAAAATACAAAACGGAAAGGAACGTTTAACCAAATAAATGGTTTTTATGCCATGCTCTAAGATATAATAATAAAATTACGAAATTTTACAACAGTTTTCAAATTTCATCACGTATTATAAAAAGCATACTTTACTTTTAATTTTACTTAAAGCATTACAAAAGTGCTTAGGTAAAAATTACCGAGTTTTTTGGTGTTCACGTAGATCCAGAAACACGGTAAAGTTTACCATATTCTGGTAATTTTTCTCATACTTTTTATGTCAGTATAGCATTGCATTTTGAATGAAAGGTATTGTGCTAAAAGGTATAATGAAGTTCACAGTACATTTTAATAATCTAAAAATTAATAATAAATATTGTTTTGCAAAAATTCTTTGAAGTTTAATTATATTTTATTTCATTATTTTTTAATACTTTATTATTTAAAATTAAATTATTATTATTATTTAAAATTAAGTTATTATTATTTAAAATTACATAATTGACTTAAAATGAAAAAAAAAACACATTAAACTATTTATTAGTTAAATTTTTATTAAAATTAAAAGTTGTTTTTGCTTTTACAAAAAAAAAACTTTGTCTTTAAGTCATACTTAAAAGTTTCCAAACTGAATATTTTTTTTTTCAAATACTTCTGGAAGTATACAATTTCCATCAAATGTTAATTCATTTAAATATTCAGCTGTCAAAAAATTCATTCGAATGATTTAAGTAGACTCAGATTTATGTTTTTTAAAACAACGAAAGTAAAACTACAAATTTGCTGATATAATTAGGGAATGATTTACTAAGGTAACAGATGATGAAAAATTAAATTGGTTGTTAAATTAAGAATACAATGCTTCCTCATTGTTTCGCCATTAGTTATTATTCAAAAAAATGGTGTCAAAATTTTCATTTTGAAATATTTGAATATTCCAATAAGTAGACAAACGTGATCATAAGTTTTCATTAATAGATTATTCAAGCTGCGATTTACCAAAACAATGTTTTGCATAAGATTTATCTATAGTTTCTTTTTTCACCTACTTTCGATCTTATTTCGTTTTTAAACTTGTTTTTGGTGATATAGAAATAGAAAGGTTAAAAATATAAATTTTAAATAAATTTTTTATTAAGGCCAGTTTTTCTATCACGAGTTCATACCTAATCGTTTAAATAGTTTTCGTCAAATTATTTCGGAAAATGAAAATAAAGATTATGTATAATGGTGTCTTAAATATTTAGATATTTACTGCATTCAAAATGCTTTTTGTAGCTTATGTATAAACAGACTTGGAGATTTGAATTTTTCGTTGAATGGTAAATAATATCAATCATGAATCAAATACATGATTAATAAACGAATCAAATATATGATTAATAAATAAATCAAATATATGATTAATAAATAAATTAAATATATGATTTATCGCAAAAGACAAGTTTCGTGACACAATTTTCCAAAATTAAATTTTGAAGTTCAAACCTATCACATTCATTGTATATCAGTTCAGTTAAAAACTTTAATCAAAAAAGTTAAATAAAGTAAATAGACAAACGCAAACTTGATTATTATAGATTATACAAGTTGTAACGTATTACAACGTTTATTTTACCCTTTTTATATTTCTTTTCATTTTTAATCTTGTTTCAGATGATTTAAAACTAGAAAGGCTAAGCATTTGATTTATAAGTATTTTGGATTTAGGAATTAATTTTTAAGCGTATAAACGATTTAAGTCAAAGTATCTTGGTTAGGCAATTTTCAATTATTTTAACAGTTTAAGAAAATTGTATTTGACATTAAAAAAAATTTTTAACAAAATTCTTTTTCTAAAGAAGGATAGTTTGCAATATTCATTATTTTAATTCATTTTTATCATAAGTGAACAGTACCAATAGATTTTAGGTTAATTTTACCATATTTATTAAATACTAATGTACTTCCAAATCTTGATAACACTATATAATGGTAACATTATTCAAGCCAACACCTTACAGCGCATTATGGATAAAGGTACCAATATTATGCTTCTAAACTGAACCAGTTTTTTTAAAGTGTATAAAGATAGATAAGTATTGCGTTTTGAATTGAATCCACAATTTATCGGCAATTGTAAAGCATATATATATTTATGTACTTCTTAAAGATAGAGTGTATTTTATGCTAGAATATGAATAAAGCAAAACCAGCATAAATAAAATATAAATAAAGGTACAGACACTGTACCTTCATTTAAGTTTTATATACATTATTATTGTTATTTACTTACATTTTTATCGAATAAATAGTTCCAAGGAAATGAAATTTTGAATTTTAAGCAATCTTTCTTTCATACATATTATATACACTATTAACAAATATATATATATATATATATATATATATATTATTTGTTAATGCAAATTATATACGACAATAGCAGACCAAAATTTAACGCGTCAATTTTTACCATTAACTTACAATGCAAAAATATTTTTTCTTCTTCAAACGCAATAAAAAGAAACCATCTCAAATTGATAGTTATCCAGTATACCTTGAAATCGAAGAATATTCAAGGTGAATAGTTATGGATTTTATTTTTTCCTAAATCCATGTTGATTTGTGGATCAAGTATCAATATTATGGCTTAAAATTTGACTGGTTTTTTGATTAATGTATATTTTGTTTATTTAATATTAAATTAACATTGAAACGTCTGGGACAACTCCACATTTTAAATAAAAGGAGAAAAGCAAATTATATAAGATATCAGCAAGCGAAACATCAACGCATTAGTTTTTACCATTAATTTACAATACAAAAATATTTTCTCCTCTTCGAACTCAATAAAAAGAAACCATCATAAATTGATGGTAATCGAGTATACCTTGAAATAGAAGGCCATTGAAGGTGAATAGTCACGGTTTTCCTTTTTTACTAAATCCAAGCCGATTTTTATCATTTTAATCTTAATAACCAAGGCGTTCCTTTGTTGTATGAAAGTTCCAAAAGGGAACTTTTAATTTGTGAACTGCGTTTTCATTTAATTCTGATCGCCCTTTCAATCATTGTGGTTGATTTTGGGATTTCATGATTTGTTTTAATTCAACGTCATTTTTCATTATATTGAAACTGAAAACAAGAGTGTTTTCTTTGCAAAGGCCGTTTATAAAAGGTATTTAGTTTTTCGTTTGACGGAAAGAATGCTTTGTTCTTATTTTTATTATTCGATCAACGTTTTTGGTAATCTTGAAGGTATTAAGACTTTTTAAGATGATTGATCAGTTAGTAATAGTGTGCAGTTTTTTCTTCTTGAAGTTTACTTCCGTTACTTTTTATTTTTTTGTTAATTTATAACAGTAAAATTTGAGTTTTATTTGCAAGAATTCTTTCTCGTGAGTATTTATTATTATAATTTTTTAAAATTTGTTCGTGTTTTGATTGCAGAAAGAAGTTCGTAATGCAATCATAGCAAAATTGCAATATTTTAGATCTGTTTCGTAATGCAATATTTTAGATCTTACCTTACGATACAATGTTCATTTAACTTTTCTACAGTACATTAAAAAAAGTGAATTTTCTTTTAAAAAATATGAATGGAAATTCATTATTAAAACGATTATTAATAAAGTGAGAACTGACATTAAAATTTTTGAAGAGCAAATTTATGTACGCAGAATTCGTTAAAATTGTTTTCTTTCAGTGTGAAGTCGTTTTAAAATATGCAATAAGTTTTCTGGCAAAGTATCCATCAAGAGTATACAAATTTGTCTATTCATTATATAGAATAGACATGTTATACAGAATAAACAATGATGTTCAGGGAATGCATTCTCTGAACATGAGGCTAATAATTGTCTTTACGTAATACGTCATAAGTTTGCACTTTAAAATGTCGTTTAAAAATGATATATCAAAAAAATAAATAAATAAAAAAAAAAGGATTGAACTATTCGTACTTTTCGAACTTTTATAACTGCCGTTTTATATCTTATTGATTTACTTTTACCTAAAAAATCATTTTTAATATTTATTCATATGTTTTCTTCTTAAACTATATTTTCTTTTCATTCAAAATGATTATTCAAAATAAATCTATTAATGATTAATAAATCTAAATAATGAGATAAGATTTTTTATTAGAATTAGAATTCCTTAGAATATTCTATATAACTTAAATAAACTGATTAGTCATTACCCATAATCAATGATGCAGTAGTTTTAAATTTAAATATTTTTTTAATTACATAAATACTTTTTCAAGTGATTCTTATTAAATTTAAGATCAAACTGTAAATTTTTGCCTAGTGAATTATATTTTATATTTTTATTTTCTTATTCTGAAATTTAAGAACAAATTTGAAATTTATTTTTTTTTTTTCTGAAATGTATGAATAAATTTTTGAATAAATTATTGTATAGAACACTTCATTTACAGTGTGGGTTGATAAGTTTTCCCTCACTCTGAGAAAAAATGAATGGCTGAAACAACTAGAATATGGTTAAATTTATTATGCTTATGGCTCTAAGGGGACACAAAAAACTCCGTCATTTTTACCAATGTGCTTAGATAATGATTTTAGTAAACTAACCATAACATATAGTTTTATATCATAAAACTTTTTATTTGCAAATGCCTTAAAAATTGGCAATTTTATCATGATGCATTAGAGCATGATAAATTTACTTTTCAGTTTTGTATTTTTTTACTAAATGAGAGGTAATAAGAACTATAATCATGAAAAGCAGAATTTCTGGGAAACCGTTACCATATGAACGGAAAAAATTACCAAATGAAGGGTTTAAATACTGCCTATTTCGGTTTAATTCACCAGAGTTTTGAATTTTTTTTGCTAGAAATGTCATTGCCATACAGTACAGTAATTTCACCAGAATTCTCCGTGCAGACTCAAAAAATTTTTTTTGAGTCGCAATTAAAAGTATTACGATTTGACTGTTACTGATAGATGAAATTTTAAATCTAAGCACTGACCTTCTATTGTGTTTTCTGTCTTGAATTGTTAATTTTAAGAGATGTTGGGTTATCTCCAAGCAAAAAGTTCCTCATAGAAGACAAAGTCGTCGCCAATATACCATGAAATAATTCCGTCATTTATTTCCGTCCTCTTTTTTTTATTCCTAAATGAAATTCCGTGCTGTTTCTTACTTTATAAGCTTCACATCCATTTGGATAGGTTTCTAGTGCCATTTCTTGTATTTTATGCCATAAATTACTAGAAGCTAGAATTTTCATTTTATGCATCCACTACAAAAAAAAAAAAAAAAAAAAAAAAAAAAAAAAAAAAAAAANAAAAAAAAATGCTATGTGAGAAATTATTGAACACCCAGTACATTTTTTGAGTGTCTACTATCTCTATTCTTTAAATCATTAGTTTTGCTTTTGTTAAAAACATTCATTACATAGTTTAAATTAAAGTTGAGAAGAGAAAAATAATATGTTGGTTGCCGCGTCGTATTTTCTCTCTTCCTGATTTACCTCTTACATTATTTCGGCGTAGACGACGTACAAGTTAAGCATTAATAACAAGATGGGAAGAGGAACGTAAAAGGGGGCCGATCGCTGATGACCCCGACCGCACGAGGGCCCCAGGGCACCAACCGAAAGCAGGTTTTTGGCTTGGCGCGCGTGCAGGCTCGCTCGAAAGCCCCAGGCCCTATCCTTGCCTGCTTCCTACCCTACCTACCAGCAGTGCCTCTTCTAAAAGATTCTTATTTATCTACCTATTTAGTTATTTTTTACTTCGTTACCGAGTAAATTTTTTTCTTCATTCATTATATTTTCCAGTGTCAAAAAGTAGTAAAGGACGGCTTCAATTTTATTTTTCGTTTGGCCTGGAATGGTGTCGTGGTCTTCTGACTTGTTGAGTTGAGTTGTAGGCAGGCAGCTGTTGAATTTTGTTTTTAGTTACTGGCGTGGGTACTAGTTTATCAGCGTTGTCACCCTAGCTAAATCACCAGCAGCTTGACGAGACATATATTCTGTGCATTTTTTAAGGCCAAACCGTGATAGGATTAAGGTCCATTATCTGTGGGAAACGTCAAAAATAAAAGTATTTTGATTCAAGAAAGAAAAAAAAATTGACTTTTGACTTTTATCAGGAAATTGAAAGTAGTTTGATTGATTCTTAAGACTGCTGTGCAGGGTTCTTTCGCTTGATTTGTCAAAGAAAGTAAAAATCGTTAAAACTCTGAACACGTTTTCGGTTGTCTGCAATCCACAATTTTGATCGACATCAATGACAACTTGCAGTCTCAGTCTCAAGGCTTAACTAATACAGAAGATAAGTTACAGTCGAAATTTGAACGTAGATGTTTTTTATACGGGTATTTAAGACAAATAATGCTAAGTTGATGTGAATTAAGTTAATACACTTATTTTTTTATCCTTCAATTGCCTTAACATTTCTATTTTTGTTCATGCTCTTAAGCGATAGGTGCGTAATTATAGATTATTTTGTCTAATCTATCAGTTAAAATAAAATTTCATCACTATAGAGGCTTCAAAATGCATTTTCTTTGCAAATAATTTATTTCGGTTCATTCTTGGGTCATATTATCGATACGTTAAGCAATAGCGCCAATAATTGGAGACATATTATCGGCGATAATGTAAAGATTTGCTGCAATCTTAATCATGTGTCAACTTAACCGTATATTTTCTCAAGTATTGAACAAACATAATTAACTAGGATTAATTGCGCGATTGTAAGGTTCAATTTGTTACAATATTAAAGTTGCAGCATTTTTTTAAACAGTATTACGATACAATTTGTCATAATAAAGGCTGAATGAAATTTTCATTATATTATGTTCAATTTGGCACAATTATAAGCTGTAGCAAATTTGCACGATAGTATGGTTCGAATTGGAACATATTAAGGAGGAAAAAAATTGGCAAGTTATTATAGTTCAACTTGTGACAATATTAAGGTTATGGCAAATTTGCACGATTTTAAAGTTCAACACGTTCCGAAATTTTGATCAATCTTAGTAAAGCTAACAGGTCATCATTAGGAGCAAAAACCTTTTAAAAATACTTTTAAAGGCGCAAAAACATTAATTAAAAATATTTTGTTTTGCGGCAATTGATTTAACTATATCTAAAATACACTGTTTATCTATGTCATAAAAATAATCTTAAATTTGGTTTGAAATATTATTTCAATTAAAAAAGTTACTAGTTAAAAAAAAATTTATTTTCAAAGATAATGAGATGATTGACTTCAACAACTCAACACGATATTTTCTCAAACTTTAGTATGACGTTTGCTGTTATTTAAACTTCGTTAACGATAATGTGTGTGCCATTGAAACAAAGTTAATTTATGTTTTTTTTTAGATGCAAATGTAAGTGAAATTTTATTTAACAGCTAATTAAAAAATATAGCCTGACTCATACACTTACCTTTTCAATTGCTAAATCTTGATATGCAATAAAAATGCAAATGGCATAGAAGTAAAAGCTGAAACCAAGTTTCTGGAAATTGAAGTGCGTTTCATTTATTCAAGCAAAATTTATTTAGGTGAAGTTCAAGATATTACACTAAAGATAAATTCAACTATCAATTCTCTTTAATTTGCGGGTGGCGTCTTATTACGCTTGTATTGACGGTAACATTAACTTCGTAAAATGAAATGACATTTTAAGTGATTTTAACGCATTAAATGTTTGAATTTTTCAGTCTTTTTTGCAGATAATTGACTAAAATTTGTATATTTTAAAATTCGAAATGTTGAGATATTGTATTCTTTTTGTAGATAATATTCATGTTAAGGTATCTAACTAGCGCAAAAACATGATTTGGGGCAAGATTTTTGAAGATGCCAAGATTTTTGTTTGTACTCCATTTATTTACAAAGATACAGCAAATTTGTACAAGGTGATAACAGTGAATGGACTAATGATTTTAAGTCATTAAATGCTTTTATTTCAAAATCAGATTTTTTTCAGATTTTATACAACCTTAAACATGATATCTCAAGTTATTTTTCAAGTAATTGTCTACAATTTTTCATGTGTGTTTATCATTGTAGCACACGTGTTTTGATTTACAAACTAAGAGAAAGATCTAGAATTTCATTTTTTATGTATGCTTTTCCGCAAAGAGAAGTGCGGGAATTTTTAAAAATTTTATTTTTTAAGTACATTAATCCCTAACTCAGTAGTGTATTAATTTGCGTTTATGATAATAGTCCAAAACACAGTTGATAGCCTTCTAAATAAAATCCTTAAATTATTTTTTATTTTAGGCTGTAGAAAAATTTAATACAGTGTTTAACGCATATGCAAAAAAAAAGTCTTATTTTTACCTATAAATGACCGGTATAAAAATAACAATAGTAATATTTTATTGCCAGTTTTATGGGTTTTTACACATAATAAAATAAATAAACTAGTTTTTAAAAATTTTATATTACTATATGAGAATAAAAAAATTGTCGAAACCAGTCTCATACCTTTAGTTCAGTCTTTTAAATCCATATTAACTTTGTAACAAATAACACGTTGTACAATATGTTAAGGAACAATGCATTAGGTAGTAGTACTGTGTAATGTAAACAAAATATTTTATTAACAGTGTTCTTTTATGTTATTATCCTGCTCCCAGACATTAAACTCGTTTTTTAAAAAGAAATATTTAATATTTTTTTTAATGCTTAGCACGCGATAGTTTCAGATGTTTGTAGGTACAATAAATGTTTTCTTCACTGACGTTTAACTTACATATGTAATTTACATATTAACTTACATAACGTCATGTTCGGAATCTATCTGCTTAAAATGAGTGAAAGTGCTTACTATGTGTTTTGATTTTGTAACAAAGTAAGAGTAAACTGCGTCACCGGAAAACATTAAAAATTTTTTTTTCTTCCCCTGAGCTTGGGACAATTGAACTTTGAAATATTGCTTAATGTTTTGTTTAGCAATCAATATGCAATAACAATAAATCAATCCATAATATTATGATATGACGAAGAAAACAATTCCGGTAAAATTACCGTACTGTATAGTAAACGCACTTCAAGTAAAAAAAAAAACATTATTCATGATCGACTACAAGATTTTTTTATATTTATATTTAAGGCTATTATGTTCCTTTATAATTCAAAATATGTTGCCCCTTTCTAAACTTTTAATTAAATTAAAAACTAAAATACAATTATAATTTTGTTTATAAGTTCATGTAATAGCTGCTTATTTATTATAAAGTTATAATAAAATAATTTTAGTAAATATCTCATGGAGGAAAAAAAATTCTGGTGAAATTATCGTAACATAATGACATTTCTGACAGAAAAAAACACCAATTCAGGCAACAAAACCAAAAAATTCAGTAAATGCACAATTCTTTTCGTAACTTTTCCGTTCATATGGTAACTGTTTATCGGAAATAGTTGTTTTCAAATTTTCAGTTCTTCCTACCACTCATTTAGTAAAAATTAAAAAAATAAAAAATTAAATTTAACCGAATAAAAGAATTTTATGCAATGCTTTAAGGTATCATAAAAAATAATCAAAATTTACAGCATTTACCAAATTTCATCACAGAATTCTCTCCATAGAGCCAGAAACATGGTAGACTCGACTATATTATAGTATTTTCGACCATAAATTTTTCTCAGTGAACCATGCAAAATTTAATTTCTAACAAAATGTGCATTATTAACTTAGATTTGGATTCAAAAAACAAAATAAATTAATCATGTTTACATTTAATATAAACTTGTGCAAATTTCATATATGGTACAATTAAATGCTCTTAAAATTATTCAATTTTTATAAATTTATTGCTAAAAAGAAAACAGAATGCAATAAATGAGCTTCTAAAATGGTCATATCAGATTTTTCGGAATATATTCTTTGAATTCGGGTTTATGTTAAAGGCATTTTGAGCTTGATTGTTATTTCGTATAATAATGAAAAGAAAAAAATTGTGTAAATGGGAATATCATAAATGTTAGATTTTTAACTACATTTTTAATTTAAAATTTATTACAGGATTGAATGGCAGGGCCACTTTGCCTTCTAGCCGTTCCATTAAATGTTCTGGTAATGGGTTCGAGTCCCTCCATAATTGGTTCTGGTAATAGGTTCGGTCCCACCGTAACCTTGGATGCATCTTTGCGCTTTGATCCTCTAATTTGATCCATCTGTTAATAGATTTTATAAGCATTTCTAAGCTATTCTTTGTATTGAATACACAAGACTGCACATCTATCTGAGCAAAATGAAAAACAAATAAACTACCTAATTTGATCAAAGTTTTTACCACTATATATTGTTAGAACTATAAAATTTATTATAACAAAATTGAATTTTATGAAGACAATGCTTCAAAAAATTTCTTGTGAATTTAAAAGACTATTTATCCAAAATTGTGGCACAGTCAAGTAACAAGGGAGCGCCATCTCTGAACCTTGAGGTTCTAGCAAAGCACATCAGTCAAAACAGTTACGCCTATCGCCATTGCGCAAAGATGTTTCGAGTAGGCGTTCAGGAGAAGAAAACAATACAAGTGTTATGCAACGCTTTTCAACGAGTTTGAAGTCTTAAAAAGTGAGTAGAATAATAGGCTGAGTATTCCACCTAAATACCAGTGTCATGCGTTAAGATGTTGAACATATTTCCTGTTTTGCTGAGTTATGAAAAGTAACCTGGAATATGAGCTGCGAAAAATAACCAGGAATGACATTGATCATCGAAAGTAACTTTTTTATTTTAAGTAAACAAATCTGATTAAAAGTTTAAGTAACTTTAAATTGTCTATATATTGGTCTCGAATAATGGTTTCATGAATGGTTTTCTGTTCTGAGAAAAACTATAGTCAAAACTACCAGAGTATGGTGAAATGTATGGGATGTATGGGAAAACCAAAAATTTCAGTAGTTCAACCGAAGCACTTTGGTATTGATTTTGGTATAATTAAAGATAAAATATGACCTTGTAATATGTGATAAAATTGTAAATGTGAAAAGTAACCTGGAATTGCATTGATTTTCGAAAGTAACTATTTTTATTTTAAGTAAACAAATCTGATTAAAAGTTTCAGTAACTTTAAATTGTCTATGTATTAGTCTCGAATAATGGTTTCATAAATAGTTTTCTGTTCTGAGAAAAACTATAGTCAAAACTACCAGAGTATGGTAAAATATATGGGGTGTATGGGAAAACCAAAAATTTCAGTAGTTCAACCGAAGCACTTTGGTATTGATTTTGGTTTAATTAACGATAAAATATGATTTTATAATATGTGATGAAATTGTAAATGTGATAAAATTTGGTACTTTTATAAAGAGACATAGTATAGAAAAAAAAAGCATTTATTTGGTTAAATTTATTTTTCAGTTTTGCATTTTTTACTAATGTGTAGTAGTAAGAGTGTGAGGCTTTGAAAACTAGAATTTCCGGTAAACCATTACCACATGAAAGTAAAAAATATCAAATGAATGGTTTAAATACCGTATATTTTAGTTTTATTATCTAACGTTTCTTTTTTCTTAGTAATTTTACCTGAATTTTTTTCACATTGCGTGATATTTTTAATTATCAGTTTAAAATTCAATAAATATTACTCCCTTATCATTTATGTTTCCCGTTAAGACCATGTAATGATATTGGACATTTGATTTATGTTCATTTTATTGTTTTCTTTAATAAATTAAAAGACTGTGGTAATTCAATTATTTCATTCTTGAAATTTAACACCAATGAACACCTTACTACATTAATAATAAAAATAGTTGTAGGTTATCGAGTTGTGATATTCAATAACTCAAGTATCAGCCAATACTACAAAACCTCAAATTTGTCTATGCTTTAGAGTCTTACAGCTTTTTTCACTGATCTTCCTTAGCACATTTCTTTCATATCCTTGCAACTTGTGGCGTCTTTTCTTCAGTACTACAGAAAGAATAAAATATTATGGATTAGTAGACTCTCTACTTGATTTCGTAGATTTCTTATGAGTTAACAGTCATTCCCCGTACAATATACCATTAGTTTTAATACGATGAATTAAATAAAATATATTAATACATTGGCAGTATTGACATAGCTTGTAATATAATTTAGTTTTTTCTCTACTTAGAAATATTTTATTCTAATATTAATGCTATAGTCTTGTTTAAAAGAGTAAAGAAAAATTTCATCTTTTCTCCAACTTTTCATCAAATTATTTTAATAATATATAATATTTTATTTGATTTATACTCGAAATTTTTTCGTTTATTTTACTTTGATAATCCATATTTTTACTTGGAAATTATACCCTGAATTTTTTCCTAATTTTAGATTTTGCATTTATTTATTGCATTTAAAATCTAAATTATTTAAAATATATATATATATATATATATTTGACACATCTCTCCATTGATTATTTTAANATATATATATATATATATATATATATATATATATATATATATATATATATATATATATATATATATATATATATATATATATATATATATATATATATATATATATATATATATATATATATATATATATATATATATATATATATATATATATATATATATATATATATATATATATATATATATATATATATATATATATATTTGTACAGGAAATTTTAGGTTTTCTGTTTTTAGTTGTTCAAATTTCTATCTTGTATTATAATTTTTTATTGAAAGAAAAATGGCGAAAAAATATTTTCGTGATTCCAATAAGATACCTTTTCGGGAAAGGAAATTTGCTTGGAGGAAAATAACTATAAACCTAAAGTTATGCAAAATATTATTCAAGTATAATTGATATATTCTAATTACAATTTAACTGAGAAAAAAAAACGTTTAAATTGTGATATCTCAATACGACAATGTCTTCTTTAAATGTTTAAGTGTTTCAAAATAAACTATATCGAAAAGAATTTCTCAAAAATTACCTATTTTCTCCCAAAAACTTATACTTTACCAAACATTACCAACGATGAGACGTTCCAAAAATTCCAACACGGAACAGTTCCTAACCACGCACCAAGAATTACTCCAACAATCCATTTCAGACAAGCAACTTCCAAAAAATAAAAACAGGAAGGAACCGTAAAAGATGCAACATATGGAATATGTGTAAGACATAATAGCTAGTCTTTGTTTCTGAACTATTCACTTGCAAACTGAGTTACTCCAATTATTTCCCAATACTCCCTTGTTACGTGAGTCAAAATAAAAAAATTGAAAAGGGAAGGCAAATTACGATGACTCTGACAAGTAAAGTGGTTGATTACTAGTCTGCAAAGAATGGTATCGAAAACCTACTCGCTTGTAAGAAACTACGCTGCGCAATTCATATCCCTTTCTATGGAACTACGGTCAGTGGCTCTTGAATCACGTCGATAAAGTGAAGAGGGAAGTTTATGATATGCTTTTGTTACATTAGTATGCTTTTTGCGACGTTTATTTCGCCGCGGTGAAGCGTAAGTGTTGTTTTTGTTATGCTTTTATGTTATAGGTTTGGGTTTAGTTTAGCGGCTTATATGTCTAGCAATGCTCTAATGTGCATTGAAATCTGCACTGTTAGAAATTTCCCGTCAAAAATGGTTAAATAACAATTTATTGAATGGTTATTTTACCATATTTAATCAAAACAGTCAAATAACCATAAATAAAATGGTAATCAAACTGTTAAGTTTGAGAAAAACTGTTTATTCTCTGCTTTCACCTAATACGGTTAAGCAATCAAAATTTTATAGCACCAACTAGAACCACCTAATGAAGCTACTTAGTTCTTTGCAACTGCGTACATATTATAACCTATTGGGCTTATCTGTCAATGTCATGACCGGCAGGACTGGAGTTCGAGTCCTAGTGTTGACACCACAATATTTCCTCCAATCCCTTCAGCACATGAAGAATTTTCGGGCACTCTCCAATGCCTATCACCTTACGAAATGCCGAGCTTCTATGTCCAATTAAATAATATTTTTCTTTTTACGTTTTTGAAAAATAACTAGTTGTAAATGGTTAAAAAATTGTAAAGTTTTGTATTCATGGTTTTATGACCTTACTTTTTGTAAATGGTTTCAGAACCATAAAGGAAAAAAATGTTCTTTACCGTAAACTATACGGTTAATCGGATGGAGAGACAGCTGCCTGTTATTTTACCATAATTTTGGAATGAAAATTTTAACGGTGTACGCTACTTCTGAAAGTGATCCAGAGCACAGGTCGAATTTTCGCAAATCCTGAAACAAAATTGTTCTCAGTTCTTGTTTTATATCATTCATTACTTATAGTTTAAAATATTTGAAGGAAAAAATTTATTTGTCGTTATCATTTTCTAGAAAGTTATGATATTTAAATGTTTCTAGAACACACTTTACAAGGATCTTTTCAGTTTCATTGTCACCAGAAGAAAATCAGTGTCTGATTTGGCTTCAAAATGGTTGTCGAGTTTCGGTGATAGCTAAATAGTGGCATACTAGGAATCACAGAAGGGCGCAAACTGGTGGATAAAATTTATAGCCACCTCCAGACAATCAGCACTATGCCTATTTTTTATTTTTTTGCTAATCAAGGAACCGGGCTGTGATACTTTGGCCCTTTTGCTATATCTTATCGAATCAAGTTTTGATAGGAGAATGGATCCAGTAAAACTGAAACATTAAACCAGATCTTGGTCTATACTTTCAGCGACCACAGTGCTAACGTGAATCCTCAGTGGTAGACGAATCCTGGGTTAGAGTCCCCTTGACGTCAGGCTAACCCTGGGAGGTTTTTGTGGTTTCCCTCTCCATGTAACGCAAATGCGAGTTAGTTCTATCAAAAAGTCCTTCACGAAGGCAAATTTCTGCAAATGTTCGAACCACTTCAAGAAATTTTAAAAAAAATATACTACATGTTCCGTTTACACGTCACCATACCCTGAATTTAACTTTTTACTCTATATACTCTGTAAGATTCATCTTTAACTGATTTCTTACTAACGGTTAAAAAAAACTCAAGCCATCTTCTTTGTAGCGATTATAACATTTTGTAACTTTAAACAGGTTCATATTGATGATTTTTAGTATTTAATGTCATGACTTTCGTATCTTTCTCAAACTCATTTTACCACTGCCACGATCACGTTACCTTTTATTGCTTGATCGTTGCCAGAGAGCGAATTTAACCCTTCACTCTATTTTTGCCTAAGGTTCATTTTCAAAACATCTTTTACTGTTAGACTAATATTTAAGAGAAACGCAATTCAGTCTTTCTTTAGTGGTCATTACATTTTGTAACTTTTAACAGGTTCATATTTGCAATTTCTATTCCTTTGTGCTATGGTTTTAATACGTTACTCTATCGACCATTTCCATGAGCAAGTTACGTTTCACTGCTTGATCGTTGCCAGAGAGCAAATTTAACCCTTTACTCTGCTTTTGCCTAAGGTTCATTTTCAGAACATCTTTTACTTTAAGACTAATATTTTAGCTAAATACAATTCATTCTTTCTTTAGTGGTCATTACATTTAGTATCAACAGGTTCATATTTACAATTTCTGTTGCTTTGTCTATTTAAAATTTTTATTGCAATAGAATATGTCACTCTAGATCATTCGACCATTTCCATGAGCAAGTTACGTTTTATTGCTTGATCTTTGCCATGCCCTATATTTTTAAATTAGGTTCATCTTCAACATATATTTTACTTTTAGATTAATGGTTAAGCTATACTCAATTCATGTTCTTTTCGGTGGTCATTAGATTTAAAAAATAAAAAAAAACTTTTAAAGGGTACATATTCACGATTTCTATTGCTTTATGTAATGGCTTCAGTATCAAGATCGTTCGACCATTGCCAGTCTTTAAACTATTCATAATAATTTTAATTAACGACTCGCTTCCTTTTTAGAGTTGAATATCTCATTTTTATTAGTTTTACAATTGTTTCTCATCATTTAGCTCCCCCCCCTTGGCCACCCACAATTATTATCCAAGATCGTCTTTTCGTGGTTTGCTAAGCAATTGGCAAACTGACGTTGCAACGCATGATGAATTATTCGAATAGCAACCCATTAGTTCCAGTGTTCCGCATTCAAGGGTAGATCACGAGCAGTCCTTTCTTTTTCTTCTCTTACTGGACTCATTTCACTTCACTTCGCCGCATCATTGTTATCGTCTTCATCGTCAGCTAGAATTAGCCTAGTTAACTAGGCGAGACTAATGATAGGGAATATTGGCAGCATTTTCGTTTTCAATTTTCGCACCCTTATGATGTTTTTGACAATATTGAAATGTTTTGTAAAGGGTTAAGCAAAACACAAATAACTCTTAGTTTTTAAGCTTTGTTTACGAGTTCATATCGTTCTCAAGCATATCTACTAATGGAATTCTTAAAAAATCCTGAAATATATAGTTCTCATAAAAATATTTTAATACTGTACATTTAAAAAGACTCAGATAACAATTTTTTTTTAATATTCAAAGGTTAATTACTATTAGAAACTTCGAAAATTAATTGCTAACTATATCTACTCTTAATGCGGGAAGTCGTAGTTTTTAATGTAACTTAATTAAGGGTAAAAGGGTTTTTAAATTAAATTTTGATACAGGTTAAATTTTAAATGAAGTTCAAACTAAATAGTTGATATGCTAACAAAAATTTAAATATAAAAATATTTTTTATAGTTATTAGAATTACATGAGTAAATAATATTTAAACATATACCAATATAAATGTCGTTGATTTTAAAACATTCATTTTGACCAGAAAGTATTTTTTAATCTGAATTCTGAGTAATGTTTTATTTTTATTGGGTAATATTTATTTTATAAGTAATTAGTGTTAATAAGTAAAAAGTAACAAGTTTTTTTTCATTTTTTTCATAATTAAAAGCGTTTTTATAATCAATGCAAGTTATGCGACAAAAATGTCATAACATAAAGATTTTGTGTATCAATTCTAAACATCATTAAACTGAAGAAAAAAGCACAAGTGTTATTAATGGGCATTATTTCAAAGTTTCATAACATGGGGTATCAGTGTATCAATTCTTAAAGTTTAGGTGTTTCATCGCATGGGTCATTAGTTTATATATTCTATATGTTTCAGAATTTAATAGTAAAGGTCATCGGTGTATCAATTCTAAATCTTTCGAATTTTATAGCATCGTACAACAGTTGAACAATTTACAGTATCAGCAAATTGAAAACAAACACTCGTTTCAAAAATGGTAGTTATTTAGAAGTTTTTTTTATTTTTAAATAACTAGTTTGATAGAAAGTACCTATAACATTCCAGAAAGTATTATAACATTCTTCTTAGAAAAGTCTGATCAACATTAAGCATTGATATTAGTACTTTGAACCATAATATAGTGCCTGCAACCTTAAGAAAATGTTAAAAGGATCTATGGTTCCATTCAAGGTGAACAACGGAATCATGCAATCAAATTTTAAATGTACAATACGTATTTCAAATGTACATATGGATCAGTTTAGTCGCATCTTAAAATTATTGCAAATTATGGTATAGATTAACATGCCCCAAGATTTCGACCAATAAAACAGCAGATCAAAAGTATCACAAAAATCTCATTTACTTCAAATTTCAAACCTTTTTAAATGTTCTTCTTTGTTATTTTATTTTACCACGTTTATATAAACTTGCCTTCGTGTATGTCTGTCCGGGTGGAATTTTGTAATCGATTTTAAACAAACTTCCCGACTAGCTACAAACTTCAAATTTGGAACATAGTTCAGAATTGGATGACAATGCATGAAAATGAAGAGAAAAAAGACATACAAAGTAAAATATAATTAAAATTTAAAAAAGAAATTATTTTCGAGATTGTTTTTTGTTGTCGATTCCATTATTTCAAATTAGTACTACATGTCAGGTGAAAAGATTTTTATTGTCGGAGTATTTTTATTGGCTGAAAAATCACGTGGTAGGATCCAGTTTTTCCTCATTCATTTCCAGATTGTTTTGGTTGTCATCAGCATAAAACTAATGAAAGTCGTAAAGGTATTGTTTTTCTATAAAGATTTTTGTATCCCTAATTTAAAATGAAAGTTCTATTATTTTAGTAGTGGTCTTGTAGTAGTCTTGACTACTCTTGACTAAGAAAAATAATCTAAATAAAAATATATATTTTTAAAAACCACGTTTTTTGTAGTGAAGAATAATAATTGAAAAGTAATAATTTTTAAAAAATATAAAATAAAAATTAAAAATTAAAAAAATTATAATTTAAAATAAAAAAATTCAAAATTCAAAATAATATTTTTAAGAACCACGTTTTTGTAGTGGAGAATAATAATTAAAAAAAATAATTGAAAAACGAAAAACGTGGGGCGCAGGAAATACATAACAGTACATGTACACATTTTCTTACTCCTACACATGCACAGCCACATATACATCCACATACATATGCATATACACAAACATATTCCTCATCCACATTCAGATACAATTACAATGACAGATATACATACACATATTCTCAAGAGCACACATACACACACTAATATAACATTACTGTTATGTATTTCCTGCGACCCACGTTTTTCATTCTTCAAATTTTTTTTAATTATTATTCTCCACTACAAAAACGTGGTTTTTAAAAATATTATTTTTTATTTTGAGTTTTTCAATTTGAATTACTGTCTACTAGAGACAATATTAATTAATTAGAAACAATCGTTACGTGGACGTGCATTGTTGCCAAAGCAAAATAATGATTATTTAACAAAAATCTTAAAGTTTTTGCAACTTATTTAATTCTTTGATGCAGAAGAGGATATTGAATAAACGTAGATTAACTGATACATATATTTAAATATAGTGAGAACAATAAAATTCGTGCTTTCATATTCAATTGACCAAAATGCAATAAGCATAGCAACGAGATATTAACATATAATCATTATTCAGAGCTCGTACAAGTGGTCTATAGTTTGAAAAAATTGTACTTTTTTTAAAGTTTTGATTTAAATTAAAACTTTTTGAATTTAATTTCGTTTTGTTTATATTGATTGATAATTTGATGCTTAACTGTTTTTGAGATTTGCAGATTTTTGAAAAATAGAAAAATTTATTTAAGTTCTACTAAAAGTTATGAATTTCTGGGAGGGAAAAAAATGAAGTTTTATGCTTTAAGATTAGAACAAATAGTTAGTTTATTTATAATATACAATGATTGAAACAAAAGCTTTCGTTGATATATGAGGCAATGTTATAGCGAAGAAATAATTAGAAATTATGCATAGTTTTACACGCGTTTTTCATGAACATGGGTATTTTTATTCATATTCTTTCCCATTTTGACATAGTAATAATATACAACAATGAGCACAGATGCCTTTATTTTCCACTAAATAGAGCGATTCTTATGGTGGAGTAACATTTAGAAACTATAAATAATTTTACACGGCTTTTTTTCATGAATAAGAATAAAAATACTTTTATGTATTCAAATTTGACATTCATTTAGATACTTGCAGTTTTTTTAATTTTATTTATTTCATTTATAATTTTATTTATTTAACTTATAATTTTATTTACTTAATTTATATTTTTATTTATTTAATTTATAATTTTATTTATTTAATTTATAATTTTATTTATTTAAATCATAATTTTATTTATTAAAGTCTTTTTAATTTCATATGTTGAAAACACCTCGTAATACCTAATCTCACTTTTTAAATTATCACTTTAACGTGGGCAACATATAGGTGGAATAGCACAGCAAGGACAAAAAGAACAGAGAGATAAATTACACTCATGCCCTAAGAGGGATTCGAACCCCGGAACGATCTCCCACGATGCACACGATGAGGATTCGAGTTGAGGAAACATTTTTACCATCTAGTCAAGAGTTCGCGATTCGTTACAAACCACGTGATTTCATGACGAAATGATTGTCAAAATCAACGAAATACTGCTCAGGGATTGATGAATCCTTAAAAGTGGTGATGTAATCCATAGAATCAACTTCGAAACCTACAATTTAATTGTTTGTTACTATTACACTCTTTTATTCATCGAAATTAACCTTCACTAAACTTGAATGATTGAAATAACTGCGAAAATTATTATCGTTATGGATGACTTTTCTAATCTATCAAACTGACAATCAAATGACGTTTTAATCAAAATAGTCATCGCTTATAATTGTTTTTAATATTATTTCTGTCATCAATACTTTTTCTTTAACTATCCTAATCGATCAGAATTCTTCAAACTAGTTCAAACCAATTAATTAGGAATAAGGCTAATCATTTGTGTTTTGATGATTTGTACTCGATGAACAAAGTTCAACATCTGTGTTTTGAACTTTTTTAATCAATCTTTTATCGGTTGTTTTATCGGTGATTAATCGGTAGATCATTTTTTTCAAATTAATTTTCATTGCTTAAGAAGTAATTACTTTATTTTCTTTTTTTAAAAGTACTTTTTTAAATTACTTTTTGATCACTTTTTTAAAACTTATGACACATTCAGATTGAAATAGTTTTCTCTTAAATTTGAAAAAAAAAAATATTTATTTTTTATTTTGAATGCAATTTTTTTTAAGGAATATTAGTTTAATTAGCAAATTTCAACAAATATTTGAACTACCTTAATACAATTTACTATTTTTTTATAAAAAAGAACACCTAGATTTTTCATCCATAATTATTTAAGATGAAAATCTTATTGTAAAATATTCATGCGTGCATGAGGTTCATTCACTATTCGAAAAATCGGTTCAATTTTGCTACAATATCGGTTCCTTGAACCACAAATAGCTATAATATCGGATGCTTGAACCACAATATTGTGTAAATTTTCAGCAAAATTTATAATTAGTGAGTAGAATTGAATCAGTTTTCGTTCAAGTCAAAGTGTGATATTGTGTAATTAAGGCGAAAAAGGTTTAATTTTTACTGCATGCTTTAGATTTTAATCTTTTTTTCCATCACAAATTCGCTCAAAATTGTAGTTTAATAACCAAACTGAAAAGTGTACCGGGGTCAAGCAGACTTTAAAACAATTTTCTAATAAAATTCAGTGTTGGTTTCAATTTACTGTTTATTAATAAATATTTAATTATTTTTTATATTTATAACATCGAATTCTTTCATTTTTGCATAGCCGTAAAAAAGTCTTGTTTTTTTTCCCTCCTGTTTAAAAACGCATATTAGCCAGTACAGAGGTTTTTTGGTTAAGTGAACTTATACAGATCTACAAGGCAGAATTTTATGAATTTCGGAACTTGCTGATTTATTATACCGTTTAAATATCTCAAAGATTAATCATATCATCGAGCAAATATATCCAATTTAAGTTTAATTACTTTATAATTCGGTTCAACCTAAATGGAAATCCGATTCAATTTAACACCGTATTTAGGTTGCAGATAAATAGCATGGTTGTTCAATATTGGAAAGAGTCTCCTAGAAGGTAAATGAAAGGAACGATTTCAAAAATAATAAATTTGTGTTTTGAATTGCTAAATTCGAGAAATTGGGTTTAGAATCAGCAATTTAAAGAAAATGTGTTTTGAATTAGCTTGTTGAAAAAAAAAATAGTGTTTTAAATTAGTGTTCTAGTGCAAAAAATATATTTTTTGAACTCTCGAAAAATATTAATTTTAGTTATTGTGAAAGAACAATCGTACAGAATAATATAGATGAAAAGAAAATTATTATTTTATCATTGTCATCTACTAAGCCTTCAACAGAATTTGAGAGAAACATAAAATCTTTGAAAGGCTGCCAACTTTAAGTCTAAAATCATAAACCGCAGAATTTTTGAAACATAATTGATCCCGAAGGTACGATTACAGAGAAAATGAAAACTATGCTACAAAGCAGAGAATTATATAAAGCTTGGCAAAAATCAATTCAATTAAATGTGTTCAGCTGAATTGACGAAGTAAAATATGATGTCTTACTTGGATAAATATTAAATCGTCAATTCATAGAGAATTTTTTGTCGTAAGTAAGTTAAATGCCGTTTGAAATACAAAATATTAGAACTTATTTTGAAGAAACAGAATGCTTCTGTCTTTACTATATATTAAATTAATATTATAAATAACTTTATTTGAATTTACATTCATGACACAAAGCTTTACTAAAGCTAAAGTTGTGCACTGTAAAAAATTCAGGATTAAATTGCGGCAAAAAGTACCGCATTCAAGGAGCTGAACTTTTTACCATGAAAAGCATTTTCACTTGAACATGTTATGGCACAAAACTCGGATATACTGTAATTTTTATCGTAATAATTACCGTAAGACCACTGAATCATTTAAATTAAATAAATATTGCCGCAAAGAATACTGCATGATATTTTACTGTAAAAATGGATTCTATGGATGATGCCGATATTCATACTACAACCTGAAGTACCGGTAATTCATACCGCAACCTGAACTGGAATTTTTTACAGTGTAAGCAACAGAGAAAAATATTCACATGGTGTAAATAACTCTGTACAACTATACCTCCTACGTACAACTATATCACTTTTCACATATGTTCATATACATAAGACTTTTTGCTGTTGGGTATTAATAGGTTAAGAAGTTTATCCATATTTTTTTTTTAAAGAAAATTAATTTCTTAGTTTGATTAAAAAGAAATAAAAGTTACGAAACTTAAGATAAAAAATAAAGTTGATAAATTAGTTATCTGAGTTTGCAAGGATTGTATATTGTAAGATTTTTTTGTATGATTATTATGAAACGTAGTATGAAATAATAGAAAGCATGTATCTAATAGAAATGTTTAATGTTTTTACTAGTTAACATTTAACTAGTTTTCATATTTTTTCACTTGATCTCTTTCTTAACAATAAATATTTTTTCATTGTTTTTTTTTCCTGTAAAGCTTTTAAAATAATAATTAAATGTCTATTTTCTAGTTGATATAAATTTTATAATTGCTTAATATCATCTACGTTTTAAAATCGATATTTAAGAATTTTTGGCATAAACACTGAAATTATTTACATTTTTTGGTTAAAAAATTCTTTTAACAAGAGAAAACTCTTTCATTTAACAAATATTGTGCAAAATGAATAAAATTCAAACATAAACAAGCGTATTTTTTTAATTCGAAAATATTTTCTTATAAAATGCTGTGGGAATGAAATGTTTCAAAGAAATTTCATTCTAGATTTTAGAAAATATAAATTCATGATTTGTCTACACTGTATAAAAGGGTTTGTCAAAACTGAGCAAAATGTATCGGAATCAAATAATAGTCAAATTTGAAAATCCCATGTATTCAAAATTAAAACAGCATATTCTATTTTTTGATCAAAATGGTTGGGAAGGGAGACATGAGTAAAAGAGATGTTCGTTGGCTGACGGCAGGGTTCGAACCAAGGACTTCCTGGATTTACGAGAACGCTCTAACATACCATAGTTGCACACCCCAGTTCAGAAGTATTTAGGAAGCTTAATATAGTGGTCACTGCAATAAATCATCATGACAAACATTCCGTTCGCTTGAAAATTTTTATGATGTATCGAAAAAGTGAGATTAAAATTACCGATTTCCAAACTAAACTATTGGGCATCATGATGCATATCGTGATGAGTAATTACGTCACTCATCATTCATTATTTTTAAATGTATAAAATGTGAATGCAAATTTTAAGGTATTTTAACAATGAATGTGGTATTTATCGAACAGTGGTGCTTATAGCTTATGCTTTAATGGCTTGCAAATCGCATAAAATAAAATGGAATTTCAGCATACATAACGAATAAAATTTTATTTCAAAGTTTATTCTTTAGTACTAGAGGACAACAGCCTCACATAGAGATTTGAAATGGAATTTAAATTGGCTAGAGAATGCATGAACTTCACACAAAATGGCTAAGGAAAATATGTCTAGGAATAGCTCGAAGTTCAGTTTTTATTATCTGATGGCCGACATTGATTCGAATAACAGTAAGTTACGCACTAACCTTAAAGCAAAACTTTGAATGCTCGAAACGTTAAATATGTTTCTTTGTTAAATTAAGCATTCAAGCAAATCGTAGTCAAATAGATCACACGCTGATACATCAGCGGCAGCTATTTTACAGAAACTTTCCAATCAAGCGAATCGTATTCAAATCGTGGTTTGACATAGACATTGAAAGTAGATATTGTGTAATTTTACACTTTACGGAAGCAGGATTTTACTTCTTTCCTTATTATTTCGCCATAATCGTAACTTTTTTACACTTACGGGCACGTAAACTCTCTGTTAGAAGATCTTCAAATCAACTTCTCGTCTGTTTTGTATTCTATTCACAAAAAAAGCAAACGATGATTTTCGTAAACAAATGAGCCACGTCACGCTTGGCAAGTAAAGGAATTTATTGCCGAAAAAGCCGCCAAAAACATCTTGCACTATCACGTCTTCAGCATTTAAAAACGCTTTTACTTTTTTAGTAAAGGAATATATATATATGTAACGAAAATGTTTGAAAAGTGAGATATTTTGGCGACATTTAATAATTCGGGTGTTATTATAACCGCATCATTTGACATGAGGAAATGGGCATTGGTATCTTAAAGAAATTTCGAATCTTTTATCGCGCTGTCAAGACACTGCAAGTGAGGACGTTTTTCTCATTATGTATGGTTGGGTTGCATCGACGGTCTTAAGCCGAACATTTGCATTTACACTTATCAGTATTTTAAAGATAGCTTCTATTATTTTGATCGATGGGAGGAAGCATACTTGTCAGTTTTTGATATTTGTTTCTCTTATAAATCGACTTGTCATGATTTTACGATTATCTTAATGTAGTTTCATCTCTTAAGAGATTGTACGGAATTTTGAGATTAGCTTCTGTATTACGCAAATAAAAAGAAGCTAATTATTTATAATTTTTGAAAAGCAAGCGTTTTGTATTTATAATTTTAAGCATGCTCTAGAATTGTCTTTTATTCAGTGTGAAGTAAGATTATTTTCGTAAAAATTAATTAAGACTTTCGAAATTTCCACATCTTGTAATCAAGAATGTGTTTCCGTTTTTAATTTTTATGCTTTAATATTTCTTCCTCAAATTAAATGAAAAATAATAGTAAGCGTGTATCCAAGTTAAAACTGGGCTCATTACGAAGTGGTAAATTTCAGAAATTTTGGTAAAAATAAATCAATGGTACTTTGATTTGTAGTTTTATTATATTTCTGTAGAAAAATATCGATATTGTATGATACAAAAAATGCTTATGTTTTAATTAATAATTAAATGAATTAAAAAAAACTGAGCATGTGAAAAATAAAAATTAAAATAAATAAACAAATTTAATAAATAAATAAAATAAATGAATTAAAAAGTAATTAAAAAGAAAGAAATATAATTAATTAATTCAAAATAATTATTGCTTGCATGCTAACTTAGTACTACTTTGTAGATCCTAAAAGCTTTCTTGTTGAAACGATAAAACTTATGCATTGCGAGTGATAATAAGTTCATGCATTGTGAGTGATCAAAAAAAAATATTTAGAGTAAAACAATAAATGATAACAAGATTCATGTAGAAGTTTTGCCATCATACAAATTATGTAAATCAGTCTGTCACAATATTTTTGCAAAACATACTTTTATTTAAGACAATGGTATTTTTGAAAACGATAATTTTATTTTAAAAAATGGTATACTTTCAAACGATAAATTAGTTTACGAAAATTATATTTCTGAAAACGATACTTTTGTTTAAGAAAATTATATTTTTTAAAACAATACTTTATTTAAGAAAATTATATTTTCACAAAGCACTTTGAAATGAGTTCAATGAGTAAATTAGCTTTCTAAATTCAGATAAAAAAAGAAAAGAAATTATATTTATTACATTCACGTCTATTATTTTTCCAAACGATATTCCGAAATAGCTTCATTTGTTCTTTTTATTGCTTCATGATTGCTCAATTTTTACCTACGCGACGCCCAAGCTAAAGTAAGGAAATAACTCGGCATTGAAAAGTACTAAACCATGAATGATCTTGAAAGACAACTACCTATTTTTTCTAAGTTTATTTTTTCTTGTTGTCATGTGATACGTCTTCCTCCTTGTAAAGAGAAGATATCACTGTGCAGAAAAAAAATCGAATAATAGTTTTTCTGAACTTACTCATGCGTTTTTGAGCTGTTATTTATTTTTGGTCTGTTTCTTTCGGCGATGTAATCTCCATTCATTGTGTAGGATTTCAAGTGGTCATAACTAATATGAGTGACAACTATACGCTATAAAATTCGGATTTAAAACAGAAAGCGAAAAGAGAAGACTGTCGTAACTTTTAGGGACTGGCAGTGCTTCTACGCTTGACATCCGTTCATACAATGTATCTCATTTCTAGAAACTAAAAGGTTTACTACGATCAGACAATGCGAAATTATATGTTTTCTAATAATGAAGGTTGTAAAATCTTATTCTGAATTGTTTTAAAAGCCTGGTTGTGGAAATCAGACAATTGATATACTTTAAATAATAAGTAAAAATTATTCAGGTTCAAAATCCTTTGATTTATTTCAATTAAAAATGGCTTACCAAAGTATCAATTCCTCTGATTTAATCTTCATTCATTCTATAAAATTTCAAGCAGGTTCACCTTGAGTGAGCAAGAAGTAAAACACGTAAGCTAAAGAAAAAACAGACATAATCACCGTTAGAAATTTCTCGGTAAAAATGGTTAAATAGCAATTAATTTAATTGTTATTTTACCATATTCAACCAAAACAGTCAAATAACCGTTGAAAAGACGATATTTAAGCAGTTAAGAGTGAGAAAAAAGTTTATTGATTGTTTTTGGTAATACGGTTTAACAACCAGAATTTCATCTGCGCCAACTAGGCCAACATAGCACTTTATACAGCTGTTTTGTTCTATGCCACTGGATGGATACATGCTGTAGCTGAGAGGGTTAATTGGTCAATACCGGCTGAACAAGGGTTTGATACTACAATATTTCTTTAATTCCTTCATTACATAAAGAACTAATAGCGTCCTGCACTCTTCAAGTCTTGACCTGAACTGTTAGAATGCGAAACTATCATTCACGCATAAATGGCGCAGTTCAAACAGAGCTCCAATGTTCGCTTAGGTCTCATTTTTATGGTTTAGAAATTATTCCTGTTTTAAATGGTTACAAAATCATATGGTTTTGTATTCACCGTTTTTTAACCTTTCCAGTAGTAAACGGTTTCATAACCGTAAAGATAACAAAAAAAAATAACCGTAAACTTTATGGTTAATCTGATGGGCAGACTGTTGTTGATTATTTTACCGTGATTTCAGATTGAAAATGTGGAAACCTCAGGAATGTGGAATTATCGTAACTAGGAATTACTTGGAAACTTGTACTGCAAACAAAGAGTTTTTCAAACTTAAATTGAATATTTCCTTAAAATCCCATGAATACCCGTATTCGTTATTGAGCATGTCTCACTGATTATCCATTCCTTATTGAGTATAGTGACATTTTGAGAATGTCACTATACTCAATAATGAATACATGAGGTTATTCAAATACTACTATGTTAGTTTATGAGTTATTTTAACATATTTTTACACAATGTTGAGAAACCCGTTATTTCACTGCGACGATATTCCGTTCTCGCTGATTCATATGATCGTATTTTCAAGCTTAAAATATACGGCTTAACTTTGCGACATATTAAAGTTTTAGCAAATTGTAACGTTATTACATTGAAAAATATTTAATAGCATAACGTATAGTTTATGATGTTTAGGAAAACAGTTGTTTGTATTTGGATAAAAAGTTTGAAAAAAAAATATTTATAACGAAATTACAATTTTATTTTAATCGTAGTTTAGTGAACGTGAAAAAGAATAGTTTTTATTAAACGATTGTGTGTGCTAAGATTTCATTCGGGGATGTTTGAGATTCTTCGTTTGGATGAAAAAAAAAGAAAAAAAAAAGAAAAAAAGAAGAAGAAAAAGAAAAAAAGAAAAAAATTGAAAAATAATGAAATATCCAGCCTTATTATTTAATTTTCTTTGCCACGTTGATTAATTTTAAAATTACAATTTTTTTTCAAGCCTGTTTGGAGATCAAGGACGATTTTTTATTCACCAATTATATGCGTTGTGATTTCTTCCGGAGATGTTATATGATTGAGTTTCTTCTTTAATGTGGAAAAGTTTTTGAAAAATAAAATATTGAACACTATTATTTATGTTTTTTCAAAGTGTAATGATGATCATAATGAAATTACAATTCCATCTCAAGCTCAGTTTAGTGAACAAGGACAATTTTTTATTCACCAATTATATCTGTTGAGATTTCTTTTGGGTGTTCATTAAAGCGGAATTTAAAAGCAATCAATAATACGAACTCAGCACAAAACTAGGAAACGGGTTATTGCAATGTTTTCTTTTTTTACTGATTAATCACTTCAGCTGAAGGACGAATGCCATTTTGTCGGCCTTGATTGCGGCATAAAATGTTTGCGAAATTTTGAATGCGTTAAAAATTTTGGTCATTCAACTTGGTCTTATTATAAATGTTTAAACAAACAATAATTAATTACTGAAATTCTCTTATTAACTATTGATGTATTGATGTCATAAATCTGACTTCGACTGAATGGCTACAAGCGTTTATTTAAAAATTGAAATATCATTGGAGGAAAAAAAAAAAAAAAAAACGTGTTAACGTTGAGTTTCAAAATTTTTTTATTTTTGTTCCTTACTACAAAATCTTCTCGCTTTATGTTTCTTTATGTTTCTTTATACTTCTTTTTTATATATTCAATTTTTCTTCCAACTTAGACGATACTTTTTTTCTTTCTTTTCAATCGTTTATGCCCGTTTTTTCAAATTTGAATTTTTTTTATTTTGATACAATTTTGCTTTCTTTTTTATTTTATTTATTTTTTTATTTTTTTCTTAATTTTTTTTTTTTACAAATAACTATTTTTTTCGCACTGAAATTAGTTTTTCTCCATATAATTAAATGGTGAAATAACATAATTGAAATAACTCAGTCGGCATATTTTCGCAATAGTGTCGTGATTTTAGTGTTTTGATCCACTAGTACAGCGTTCCCCATTTTTTTACGGCCATGGAACCCTAAAAGATAGAAATTTTTTTTGTAGAATCCTAGCATTATGAACGAAAGTTCATAAGATGTTGTGAATATACTAACAAAAAGAAAAAAAAGCGACTAAGTTATTACATTCAAAGAACTTAATAAGAGAAATGAAATATTTATTGTTATAAATTTGTTCTTGGGTGTATACATGGGCTGAAAATGAATAAATAAACTGAATTATTACTTAAAAAAAAAAACGTTTATGAACGTATAGAAAAGTTAAAAATGTAATTCTTTAATTAAGTTATTTTATTTTGAATTGAAAATTTCGAGGAAAAATACTTATCCAATTTGTTATAAAGGCATATAATTTTTATAATTTATTCAACATATATATAATTATTGCAAAAACTATAAATATATTTTTTTAAAATTCTGCTCATTTTTTACTGGTATTTTAATTGAATAAGTTCATATAAACAACCAAAAATGCTAAATAAATTGCGAATTATCAATTGGATACAAATATGATTATTACTAGTCAAAAAAATCCTAACTCTTGGAGCCCTTATAATTTACCACGGAACCCAAGGGTTCCGCAGAACATCCTTTGGGAACCACTGCTCTAACGACTTCTTTCAAATCGAAGTTGGTTGATTTTGTTTACGATTTTAAAAATAAAATCTGTGAAATTATAGTATTTATTTCAAGTAATATCGAATAAATGTTTGGTTTTTATTCAAAAAATAAAAACTTACTTTTAATTTCCATATTTATTGATTTATGTTTACCAGTTATTCGAAGAGTTTTAGTCTAAATTATTAGCAGAATCACTTAATTGTATATTAAGATAATTTTAGTTTTTATAATTATCTTCATAATGCTGAGAATTATTAAGAAATCTAAAATGGCGAGGTTTTATGAATGATTTTAGTTTACCCGTGCTCAAGTATTTCTAATTATATCCAAACAGCAAACACTTACATAATTAATCAAATGTGATATTATTTAGTTTTCTTAATGAGTTCATTCAGTTTTAAGAAATATAAAATTCATTCATATTTCATTCAAAAATTACTTTAGTTAAGACCATATAATTATATGAAATATAAAATTCACTTAACAATGTCTGAATTTTTCCTTCCTGATCTTAGTAACGATACTTTGTATATTATTTATTATTATACAAATTGTAGTAGTTAGTAATGCTGCGTTATTATACACAGCCCATTTATTTTTTAAATATATTTCTCCTTTATTAGTTAAAGTTTCTTATAAGACAAGTTAGTTTTGAAAATAAAGTTTTGTGAATATAAAGTACTTTTTATATCTAACTTTATTATACTTAATTGAAAGAAAATCTAGCTTGAAGCCCCAATCAAAATGACAAGTTTCATGACAGCACACATATCATAAAGGATACACATAATAACGCGCTAAATATAAGTGAAGAGAACATTTATTCAGGGCAGTTAACAGTTTTATTCAGGGCAGGAATTCTAATCACGGTTTAAGTGGTTTTGAATTCAAAGAAGTAGATTTTGATTGCTACTTTTTTTTCCCTAAAGGGGGAATTCTTTAATTGTATATTTTTTTTTTTGTTGAAAAAAAGATCATATTTGTGATCGTGTGTTGATTTCAAAGGTATCATAACTCGTGAAGAATACGTCTTATACGCCTATAACTTAAATTTTTCAGACGACACGGACTATTTTTGTGAACTAAAAATCGAAGAAGTAGATTTTGATTGCATCTTTTTTTCACTAAAGGGGAAAATCTTTTATTGTATCTTTTTTGAAAACGATCATATTTGTAATCGAATGTCGATTTCAAAGGTATCGCAACTCGTGAAGAATACGTCTTATACGTCTATAGCTTCAATTTTTCAGGTGATACGGACTATTTTTGTAAACTAAAAATATACAACAAATAAACTTAAGACTTTAAATTAAAGAATTAGAATGCTAATACTTAAAATCTTAAACGTTATTTTTAAAATTGAAAAATAAAATATACATACTCTAATTATACATTATTAAAAGAGTATATTAAAAGTTGCTATTTTTTTTTAATTTTCCTTTTTTTTAAATCAAGAACTATCTAACTCAATCTTTGGTAAGTGCCTGTATTTTTTTAAAAATAATATTTGATAATGGAAAATAGATTGAAAATAAAAATACTACCCTTAGTTTTTCTAAACTAAATTTATGACAAGGTTCTCCATATAGTTCTTTCCCCTGAAACAAACAAATAGTTCTTTGAATTCTAGAAATAGCTTTCGTGTTTATTTTTACTTATTTTTTATGTTATTATTCGAACTTTTTAAAAACTTACAACAACTTTGAATTTATTCAAATGGAACTTTTATTGTCAAGAATTCTAATACAATCACCAATGCCTCTCCAACGTTCGAAGAAACTTAACTAAACAAACAAACGATAAAAAAGAAGAAAAAAAAACTTCAGAAATATCTGGCAATGCTATGATTTTACCAAACGATCCTTCTTAATGCGGTTATTTAAATGACATTTTAGAAATCGCTTAGTTATTCCAAGCAGCTATTCCTTTCATTGTTCGTCTTCCCCCTTTCTCTTGTTTACATATTCGAAAATTCCTATGGCAGTCTTCTGCTGGCCTTTGTTTTGGATTTATGCTAAGTAGACAAGCAGCCATATTGCTTTTGTGCTCGTATTTCTCTTTGTGTCTTTATGATTATAGTTTCTCTTCTCGAATTCGTAATAATGTGGATCTGTTTGCGATGGTACTTCTCTTTCCAAAGTGATAGGTTTTGTCCCCTTTTGTTCGAATGTTTGTTTTTATTTATCCTTCCCTGTTTTTATCTGGTTACCGTGGCTAAGGCTGAAAGCCAAGGCTAATTCTTCCTTCACATAGCTTACTTTTCCCAATAGATCATTATTGTAAAGACTGTCATCTCAGCGGGTGTTCCAACCTTGCAGTTATGAATTTATAAAATTTGAAAAATGGCCAATTGTGTAGAATAAATTAGTTACTGAGACTAACATGAATATTTATTAGTTGAAAGTATGTTCTTGAGTGACAGATGACAAAAGAGTTTTTCCTACTTGAAAGAAATTAAAATGCAAACAAATATGCTAGACGAAAAATGTTTTCTGTTTGCTGCATTAGAATCATACAAGGTATTTGTAAGCCATAAAAATGACGAGTAAAAGATGTTGTATTATTGTATTGTTGATAGAAAATATGCTATATGCATTTTTTTTTCTTTTTGATGGAAGATATACTGTTAAATTTCAATGGAAAATGTACAACTTTCAGAAAGCGTCTCTGTGTTGGCCCAACAGAAATCTGGCTGATTTTTTTGCCATTAAATATGCTTTGTTTTTTAGTGTTATTTACAAAATACTGGTCGTTTTTCTTTTTGTTTAAAAAAATTCTCGTTTTGTTTGAAAAGTGCTTTTTTTCGTGCTTGTTTTTCTCTTTATGTTGCTACGAATATGTTTCAATGCGTGTCTTTTTCTTCTTAACTTTGTATTAATGTGCATCTATCAAATAGCAATGATACTTCTCTTTCTAAAGCGATAGGTTTTGTCCCCTTTTTTTCGAATTTTTGTTTTTATTTTATCTTTCTGCCACCTAAACAAGCATATAATAGTTTTAATTCTATGCGGTAAAACTTACTTCATCGTTAAAACAGATAGCTTGAAGGTTCTGGAAAGTTTTCTACTTTAAAATTCTGAAAAATATTCTTCATTAAAGTTCAGAAGAAGATTATTTAAGTTCCAAAGAACTTTCATTGAAGTTCAGAAGACAATTCTGAATTTAAGTTCCGAAGAAGGTTCGAAAGAAGTTTCTTTATTAAAGTTCAGAAGAAAGTTCTGCATTGAAGTTTTTTTCTAGAAGGTTCTAAGAAAGTTTCTTCATTAAAATTCTGAAGAAAGTAATGCATTAAAGTTCCAAAGTTCGTTTCTCATAAAGGTAACGAAGAAGTTTCTTTATTAAAGCCGTCTTCTTCATTATGGAACTGTGGTTAAACCAAAATATGTCTGTTTAGTCTGCGGCATTATAGTACATTTTACGTTCTTCAGCTATATTGTTCAGATATTGAACAATATTGTGGAATATATCATTAATATATTAGCTATAAAACATTATTCAAATTTGCTACTTCAATACTATGCTAAGCTCAACCTTGCTATCACACAAATGAATTCCTCTTGAGCTTGATTACACGATGATAAGATTCCATTTAAATAGTAGCGTGTTCGATTTAATCTTTTTTTAAGCAAATTTTATTCAAGGTAACAGTTTTATGGATTAACAATGATCCAATTTTTTCTGAGAGTTTACTTCCCAACAGATATTGTAATTTTTAAATTTAAATTTTTTTTTTTGCCGTTTGAGAATGGCATATTTTGGCTTGAAAATAATTTGTTCCTTGTATTTATCATGTCGTTTAACGTTAAGCCAATTTTGCATCACAGCATCTATCGTTATTTATGCATTTTTATGAGAATAATTTTATAAAATTACATAAAATGTTTAATATCCATAAACTGAAAGTGTGGTAATATAACGGTTTATATTTTACAATATCACTCAATAATGAATTGAAACTACTGTTTTATTTCTTCTTTTATTTGAAGTCAAACATGAGTTACGAGTTCACATTGTGATATATCGTGCTGAAGTACAATCCTTTGGTTTTATTCGTGACTAAACGATGAAAGAGTCTCTCTCGTAATGTGTCAATAAAGTCTCCGCCTTTGACAAAGTGAGTACCTTGTCAAAAAACGAATAAAACAAACGGAGTTTGTTGAAAAGTAAAAAACGAAAGCCAGATTTCTTACAGTTGAATATGCTATTAATAGTTTTATACGAAGTAATCTGTTTGTATTTATACTCAAATTATACATATCAATTTCTCTTGCATGATACATTTTATGTTGTACAAGAGGGCTTTACATCCCTGCTAACGTCGCCATTAACTCAAACGATTGTTTCGCAAATATTTTTGCTTCTTGGCAACAAACAGATTGTTTTATTGAATTTAAAATTATTCAATGAAAAATACCAAAATGTTTCAAACTTAGATTTTAGTTCCACAGATTAAATTTCCGATTCTATCTGGGTATAATTTAAACCGAATTATTTTGTTTTGTAATTGCCATTGCTATTTCAGCCTTAAGCTTTTTTTTAAAAAGCTTATTTAAAAATTGGTTGCTTTTAAAAATGTATCTAATTTGACCCTATTTATTATGAAACTGTAACTAACTTTCGTTATCATGAAATGTTTTGCAATAAGGTTATATTGTGTTGCGATTATATTGCATTAAAATAAATGAGTAAAACTTTCACTTTTCAGCACACTGTTAGAAATTTCTCGGAAAAAGAGATTAAATAACAATTTATTTAATTGTTATTTTACCATATTCAAATAAAACAATAAAGTAACCATAAATAAGTTCGTGTTCAAACTGTTAACTGTGAGTAAAAAACGTTTAATCTTTGCTTTTACCAACTACGGCTAAACAACCAGAAATTTACTAAAATAAATGAGTAAAACTTTCACTTTTCAGCACACTGTTACAAGTTTCTCGGAAAAAGTGATTAAATAACAATTTATTTAATTGTTATTTTACCAAATTCAAATAAAACAATAAAATAACCATAAATAAGTTCGTGTTCAAACTGTTAACTGTGAGAAAAAAACTTTAATCTCTGCTTTCACCTAATACGGTTAAGCAACCACAATTTTATGGCACCAACGAAGCCCACCTAATGAAGCCATTTAGTTCCTGGTACATATTATAACCGATACGGCTAATCTGTTGGTCTCATGACCGACAGAACGGGGGTTCGAGTCCCAACATTGACTCCACAATATTTTCTACATTCCCGTCATCACATAAAGAGTTTCGAGGGTCCGGCATTCCTCAAATTGTGTCTTACATTCTCCAATGCCCATTACCTAATGCAAAGCCTAGCTCCAATGTCCAGTTAAAGTTCCTTTTTACGGTTTCTAAACCATACTAGTCGTAAACTTTTAAGAAAACCTTATAGTTTTGTATTCGGGATTTTAAAATCATACTAGTTATGAACGTTTTCAAAACCGTAAAGATAAAAAAAATGTTCTTCGCCCGTAAATATTAATGTTAATTGGATGGACAGACTGCTGCTAGTTATTTTACCATAATTTTAGAATGAAAATTCTAATAGTACCTTTAAATTTGAATAATAATCAAAATCGAAAAACTTATAATAACAAAGAATGAAGGAATGATAGAAATGGGTAAGAAATAAATTTTGCAGGTAGATACCATTAAAAAAGGGGTATTTAAATAATTTGCTTGTTAATGCTGATATAACTTCATTAATTTTAAGCTAATGACCGACAAAGATACTTTGATTTTTTTTGTTTATATAATTCATATCATATGATATATCATATGATTTTTTCACCCAGGTAGAAAGTGGTCAGACGACAATTATCTTATTATGATATTTGGAAAAATTAAAATATATTTTAACCATGTAATACAGAAACCCTGTAAAATAACATGGCAAAATTTTTTTAAATTCATTTTTTTTAAATTTTACAATTTTAAAAACATTTTAGCATAAAAACAGTAAGAAAAAACAGCTAGTTTTATAGCTTTAATTTTTGAAATGCACAAGCAAAAAAAAAATCAAATAAATTAACTAAGCAAAAGTGTTAGTAAGTATAGCTTTTTACAGAAATTTTTTCTACAAATTTTAAGTTTCAGCTTTTGTTTCTAGATATTGCATTATATCATATTATGTATTTTTTGTCTAGCAAAAAATTAAGTTTTAGATGAAATTAAGTTTTTTTTACTTTTTTAAATTTTTGTTTAGTTAATTTTATGTAAAATAATATATGAAATTTATAACTCGTCGGCATAATTCTGAAATACGATAAAGAGCACAACTAAATAAATAAATAAACATTAAACAATAAACAATGTATAATAAAATGATGAGCTATATTGTTTTTTAACCGCACTATCTTTAACTTGCATGGTCGATAAAAATTTTAGTTTATTCAGTTATTTTTATTAATTATTTCAGTTTAATTATTTCAGTTTGAATTGCCTTTATATTTCCTTTCTATTTAACAAGAATAAATCTTTTCAAATATTAATTGTCAGATCTGAGTACTTTACCTTGTCATTTTTTTAAGCTAAAACATGCTAAAAATTCCACTTTTTTGACTTAGAAAAAAATTACTATTATTTTTAGTTTAAGACTTACTCAGCACTATATACGTTACTACTATAATTAGATCCTGATATCTCATAATTTTTCAACATAATGTAGCAAATTAAATGCAACAATCAGCTTATGAAAGAATATTTTTCATGTATTTTCTTTTTCTTTTTTTTTAAGGGTTGATAAATGATACATTAATTACACGGTTTAAATTACACCGTTTAAAACCCTTTAACTGTTTACGTAAAGAAATATGTATAACACGAGCAATACTTTTTTTTCTTTTTCAAATTTGGTTTTCGTGGGACACTTACTGAAGTAGTACTAAATTCCAGTTTATGTTTTGAAATGGGGCTATTCACTGAGCAATGAAGTAGGTCAACTCCTAGATGCCTTTTAGCTTCACATGCAAACCTCCTTCCCCTATCCCTTTCTTAATTTAACAAGATTGTAGGCGGAGTTCTTGTTTCCGATATTGCTAAGGGTATAGGAAAAAAAATTAAAAAAAGAAAAGAAAAGATGGAAAAAAAAAAAGAAGCAAATCTTTGAAATGAAGGTGCGGCAGGCGAGCCTTACGAAATGACTCTTATAACTTTTCTTAACAAAATGAGCTGCTGGAACGAAAGCGATAGAAAAGTTCTACAAGGACGGTGCAATCTCTACCTTCACCCCCTGCTGCTACATTCTGGTCCTCTCACCTGAGGAGGCCCCTGTGCAGGGTATTAAGAAGGCCGTAACAATCCATGATCTTTGGTTACATTTTTTTTATCGCTTGCTATTTTGTTTGTTTATTTATATCGCTCTTCATTCCACTTTATTTCACAACGCGTGCGGGAAGCGTCTGTGATCGTTTTTGAGCTAAAATATCGTTTGTGGCTTTGAGTTTACCAAAATACCAATTGAAATTCTTACAGAAGATATGATTACGAAAGACGTAAGAGATTCTACAAATTCAAAATTTTTTAAAAAAAATATTTGTGTAATTTACTTTACTTTATTTCACAACGCGTGCGGGAAGCGTTTGTGTTCATTTTTTTTTTTTTTTTTTTTTAAATTNAATATTGTTTGCAGCTTTATGTACTTATGTTCAGAAGACCTGAAAGATTCCATAAATTCGATTTCTTTTAAAGATTCATGAAATAAGCTTTGGAAAAATACATATTTTGTTTTCTATATGCAGAATTAATTTTTAGATTTTATGTAGTTTCATTGATCAAATATGGAATTCTAATTAGAAGCCTTGCTTTCAGGTTTGCAGTTTTTGATCAACTGGGATTAAAAGAAATAGAACACGTTTTGATAAAGAATTCTTTTTTTTTTTTTAATTTTTGATAATTTTATGCTACAATCTACATATGTTTTCACAAACCAGCTAAAATCTGTCAATTTTAATGAAATTTTTCAAGACAAGAGCTATTCTTCATTCTAACGTGCATTTCTTTTCAATTGACTTCGTTAAAAATTTCAATGAACATTTTGTCTTTTAAACAATATTTATTTTTCTCGGTATGCCATAGAGATTATCTTTTTTATAACAATATAAAATATAGCTGATTGATTCCATTTACATTAATTCCTCACTCCAGTCGATCTATATGATTTTATACAGGACGTACGGCATATTGTAATATATAATTGTTTTTTTCTTTTATCTTTACATGTCTTTTATTCTCTTACAAAAACATTCTTACAAACTACTTTATCTTAAAATGAACAGTTGCGTTTACTAATGAGTCTATTCTTCTGTTGTTCTAAAGTTATTAAGATAGTTAAAATAAATTTAATAAGCTATGTATAGATTAAAACTTTATTTAACAGTGTATTTAATGCTTTTTTTTTAATTTGATCTATTTTGTTTTTCATATTCATTTACAAATTTTGTTTGCTGAAGTATATAATTTTATTTATGACTCCATTCTTTGTTTATGACGCCATTTTTCAGTTATATCAATTTTGTTTTAAGAAAAGGATAAATCAAAAGTTATATCAAAAATTTCAAAACTACACTGGGATAAAATGCATGATCAAAACTGCTAGAATATGGTAACATTTACAGAGTTTCTGGTTCAACGAGAACGCCAAAAAGCTCGGTAATTTTTTACCGAAGAGCTTCGGACAAGACTTTGGTAAAATTTGCAATAAAATATGTTTTTTAATGTGTGATAAAAGTTTATTAATATGGTATAATTTAGTAATATTATCAGGCAAGTAATATTATCATTATATATTAGAGCAAGGCATAAAAATTATTTATTCAGCTAAAATTCTTTTTCAATTTTTTATTTTTTTTCTAAGTGGGTGATAATAAGAACTATGATTTTGAAAACCAAAATTTCCGGTTAACCGTTGCCATATGAACGGAAAAATGACCGAATGACTCGTTTAAATACCGTATACTTTGATTATATTAGCCCAAGTTCTGTTCTTTTTTATAGTTATTTATTATTATAATTATTATTAGAAATGACATTTCTAAACAATACGGTAATTTTAATTGAATTTTTTCTCCGTGTAACTATACGCATTTTTGAAGTGGTTTTAATCTATTTAAAAAATCAAAACAAATAATTTAGCTATACATAATAAACCATTACTTCAGTTCTTGTTGATTAGAATGGAGGTCATTTTAATTCTTACCAATGAATTTCCTCTACCTTCAGTTAAAATGACTTTATTTTGAGCAATTTTCTTTTCAAAACTAATTATAGGCGTATTGGAATTGGCTTTAACCAATTTTTTTAAAAATATAATACCTATAATTTAGCTATACAGAATAAACAATTATTTAGCAAATTATGTATTATTTTTATTCTGGTTTATGACTTTCACTTACAGTTAAAATTGTTTTGTTTTCGGCACTTTTCATTTCAAAACTACTATTGGCATTTTTGAAGTCATGGCTATGGTATTTCTTTGATTTAGAAAGCGTAATTAATGAAATCAGAGTGTCGAAAAACGAAAACGATGTGTCCCTCACCTGTCGTTTCCGTTGCCATAGCAACCACCTCAAGCCAAATACAAGACTCGAATCACCATGACTACTCAAAACCCCTCCACAATCAATAAAACAAAAAAACTCTTAACTTTCCTCTTGAACCACCTACCTGCGTTTTTGTGACCACTCGGTCAAAGATAGCCCAATTGATAAGGACTCACACAAGCCACATCACTTACAGAAACGAAGTCACGAGCAATTGCTTCTTTTGTGAAATGGAATCTCGCCAAGTTATTCCGCCAACAGAGATATTTAGTATATGCCAAAAAGAGATATTTTGGACAGCTAAGCGCATTACAAATATTCATTATGGTATTGCAATAGGAAATGGGGAGAATTAAAATCATGGCTGTAATTTATTTAACAAAATGGCATTACAAATGAGAATATTTAGATGATAAATTCTTAAAATACAAGTTATGGTAGACTTGTAATAAATTTACGATGCTCTCGTGATAAAATTGTATTTTGAATTTCAGCTTCTAAGTTTATACTGTATGACCTCTAAATTTCAGATTACTTTACTTAACAGTGCTGTGAGTTTCTGAGTAATCGAAAGTAATTTGAGTTTCTAAAAATAGTTATAAGTTTATTTTTACACACTTCGTTTAGTATTAAAACTGTAACTTTCATTTTAGTTTTCTTCAAAATCAAACGGGGTCAGCTTTTTTGCATTAAAAAAAACTTGGTTGTAAGTCTTAAATTTAATAAAAAAATTCAGAATTTCATTATATATTATCTTTTTATTATTTAAGCATTCATCCTCAAACGCAATATATATATATATATATATATATGTGTGCGACCTTAAAAGCTTTAAATAATGTTTACATGTTATTCCTTTTCTGTAAATTATTAAAAACGAAGCAATCTTTCTCACACTTTGAAATTTACTCAATGTCTATTAATCTATTTTTGGTTCTAATATGCATTAAGTAAAAGTAAGACTTTTTTCCCTTCACTCTTTGTGGGAATCGCACGATCTATTTAATAAACCAATTACAATTACAAAGATTTCCCTTATTCCCTAAAACGGGATATTTTACAAATTTTCATTGGAAGATTTTCCCTAACTTTTATTGAGCAGCATGATGATTTTGTGTTTCACTCTCGATTTCCATCTTCATATAATGATTATATATAAAATTGATTTGCTCTTTTTAAAATCCTGTGTCTGTTTGTCCTGCTCGCCCGACTGTTTTTTTTTTTAATTTTTACTTTCCATTTCATTCCAAACAGGGGATTTAAGTTTTGAAATCTGTTTCTGAAATTTCTTTATTTTTTTCTCTCCTTCAATAGCTTGAGCGTCTACGATGGATACAAGAAATCTGGATATTGATACTCAAGTGCAAGAATTATTACAATTACTAAAGAAATCAGAGACTTCAACAATCAGCCAAATTCTGCAGTACAATGGATCAAACCAACGCTGTATTTACATAAATGTTTTGAAATCAATAAAAAACGCCATAGAATTCAATGATGAAGTGAACTTCGGAGAGTTATGTCGCATCTTGGCGCTAATAAGCAATGTTAACATTTCTACCCATTTATTTTCGTACTTTAGTTACGACGACAATCCATTTAAAAAATCTAATGTGGTGATAATGGCTTG
>NC_092212.1:36369699-36415163 GCF_043381705.1 Parasteatoda tepidariorum | reverse complement strand
ACTCTAAGAATCACGTCATATTCCTGAATCATGATTCCACTAATTTAAAACGAAAGAAATACACCTGAAAAGCTCTAAGAACCCTGTTTATAAATATCGGACGTCAAGTACTCTAAGAATCACGTCATATTCCTGAATCATGATTCCACTAATTTAAAACGAAAGAAATACACCTGAAAAGCTCTAAGAACCCTGTTTATAAATATCGGACGTCAAGTACTCTAAGAATCACGTCATATTCCTGAATCATGATTCCACTAATTTAAAACGAAAGAAATACACCTGAAAAGCTCTAAGAACCCTGTTTATAAATATGGGACAACAAGTTCTCTAAAAATCACGTCATGTTCCTGAATCATGATTCCACCAATTTAAAACAAAAGAAATATATCTGAAAAGCACTAAATTCCTTGTTATAAACATGGGACGTCAATTACTGTAAGAATCACGTCACATCCCCGAACCGTGACCTCCCGATCTGTAATAAGCAATATCAGTCACCCTCCATCCATTGATGTCCCAACCCCAAGCTTTATTTAACTTTAGACCTACGCTTTCAAAAGTCCCGCCATGAAATAAATAGTACTTTTTGTCGAAAGGACATACAACGCCGTGATGGAATAAAAAAAAATTAAAAAAAGAAAAAAAAAATTAGACGAAGTTATGGATAAAAGTCCAGAAATCTATTGTACTTCTGTGTGCCGGGATCTTTACGAAATTTCTCACACCTGGGACTTGCGCCTGTGTGTTTGTTTTTCTAGTTTTTTGATTATTTGTCATTGCAGTTTTGGGAGGGGTGGTTACCCGGGTATTATGCGGGACAAATTGTTGTGACAGTTCTCCGCGTGGGGTCGAAGTTATGCTTTAAATACAATGATGGGTTCTTTTTTTTTCTTTCTTATTCATCATTCAAGTTTAGCTTCTAGAGTGTACTACCACCCGAACGCGATCTGAAATGACTTTTAAAGAAAGTAGTACGAAATGTGGTGCTCTCCTTGTCGGAGTAATGTTCGAGTTTTTAAATTTATTTCTGATTGAATAAAAAGGAAATTTGATAACATCTCAACTGTTATTTTATAACAACAAAATAAAAGATGAAACAAAATAAACTGCATTGTTTAATAATTTTAAAATACCTGATTTTGTACTAAAAAAATGCCTTGAAAAATCAGTTCAAATGTGAACCACATTAATAGTTCCTTAGTCCATGATATCTTATTTGATATTTTATAACCGTCGTTGAACAGACGACCCAATTTTCGAGTTTAAGCATACTAATGTTCAACTCCGTAGCCTTGTAATTTCTAATCCGGAAGACAAGGGAACTCCTTGATCAAATATTTGGAAAAATTAGCCTTCGTGGAGGACTTTTTGAAGGAACTAACCCGCATTTGCGTTACATGAAGAGGAAGACCACGAGAACCCCCTCGGTTAGTCTGACGACAAAGGTAAGACGTGATCCATCTACCACTGAGGATATTTAACGTCAGCACTGTGGTCAGTGCAAGCCGGATGCGGAATTTGTACCGATCAGCCATCGCTAGGATTTGAATCAGGTTCACCTCATTGGAAGGCGAACGCTCTATCCCCTGAGCCATCGTGGCTCAGGAAAATTGCTGCAACCTTAATAATATATTAAACTGAACAATATTTGCGTTCTTTACAACCATGACTGGGAGCAATCAGCACACGCTCTTTTACTTATAAGTGTTTTCCATTTTATGTAACCTCCAGTACTAATAACTTTGGAGATTATTTTTATTTGTTCTAGAGTGTATTATGCCATTCGTCAACAAATGATTGAAATCTCCGAGAACGAATTTAAAATTAATATTTTCGTTCAAAAAATAATTAAGATCAAGAGAGAGAGAGTGAGTTTATACAATATTATTGTACAGTATTGCACCGTATTAAAGTTGCATCAAATGTTTACGATATTCTGATTTATTGAATTTTATGATTTAGAAGCATTGAATTCCGCGATTTTTTTATTTTTTTTTATGAACTTGATGAATTTTCTTCAAAATTTACAACATTTGAATCACTATATATTGTATGATTTAATTTCATTTAACTTTAATATTTTTATTTTTTAATTGTTATTCGTTTCGAATGTTATTAATTTCTCTCTCTCTCTCTCTCTTTGACTCTCTTTTTGTTGAAGAATTCGTATAGCAGAGAGTTATAGTGATAAAGTTGTCATGAATCACTATTATTATTGCTTTGAATGTATGATAGTTCTAACTTGTTTATATAAGTTTTTATTATATATTTTCTTAGAATTCCCATTAGGAAGTTTGTTTTAGGTCAACCCATCTGCATAAAAAATATACATAATAAGTGATCAGTCAATTGATTACAATCCATCAAGTTAAGACGTTTGAAATGATAATTATATACGAATTTCACATTGTTTGGTTTTCACCAACAAATGCATGATCACGCAAAGTACATGCTAATAATTTATAAAAAGAAAAAAAATATGCCTTTGCTCTATGTTTTTAGCCATATTGAAATGAGGAAGCCGGATAAAAACTTAATTTTTAATTTTTTTAGTTAGACATTTATTTTGGAGTTAATTATGATGCATGATAATTGATTATTTTTACGACCGTTTCTAAACCAATGAAAATAGGTCAAGCAATTATAATGTTAGTTGAATTGAATTATCTCTACACCCCATGAAATTTTCGAGGCATCAATCGAGGTATTTTATTATATATCGAGGTATAGTATTCATATCGAGGTATTTTATAATAAATATTAAGTTTAGTTATTTAATATGTAGCCTTTCTTGAAAATGTCCTTCCAATTTAAAATAAAAAGCGATTTACTACAAAAATTGAAAACGATGATTGAAAAATATCCTAATTTAAAATATGAAGGGATTTTTTTTTCATTTAAAAAAAAAAGAGCACGTTGAAATTGTTCCAAAATCCCATCATTATGCAATGTATTCATCTTGCAAATAAAACTCATTATTAATTTTTCGGTTTTCCTGTGCTGAACTCTAAAAATACATCATCTCTCTCTCTCTCTCTCTCTCTCTCTCTAAGATACATCCACCGGGCCCTCTACGGAACGAACAAAGCAAGAAGGGGTCATGGCTTCCTGAGATTCTCTCTAATTTATTCTTCTTACATTGGTGCAACATTCGTTCTTTTAATCCATTTTTAATATTCAGGTGGTCCGGTGTCATTTTTCTTGACACCACTTCTAATGAATTCCGAAATCTGTGGCAGAAACGGGAGGTTTCTTCTCACCGACTACGTATTCCAAAAATCTGTTATTTTCTACGCATGGTTCGTGTCGTAATTGGTTTGGAAAAACCTTGTTTCAAGATTTTACTCAGCTAAGGTGCAGTAAAGTTCTTTTCTGCNATTGAGTTGACTTATCATTAGTTTTTCTGTTTGAGCGTATTTATAATATATATCATAATGGCTGTAAGTTTGAAATACCCCATGTCCATATAATGAGAAAATTCTATCATTAGATGAAAAAAAAATTCATGGTGTTTTTAAAAGTTTTTGCTAAATATAATTTTTTTCAAAACTTTAAATTTTTGTCTGAAAAAAAAACTATATTATCGCATTTATTTAAAAAAACAGTATTTATTTACAAAAATACTGTTTTGAGCTTACTAACATAATTTAAATTAATGTACGCTAAATTAATGATTAAATCCTTCTTTACGTTTCTTTCTAAATTCGAAACACCACAATTTCCATTAATGATAGCAAACACTTTTTAGAAATTTTTATTATTTTTTTTAGCTTTTTTCAAAAAATTGTTTTTTTTTTCTCCAATAAAAATCGTATTTTGATCTTATAATCATTATTGCAATAAAAAAAAGACATGCCGAATTAATGGACAAATTTTATATGCACATTTCAGGGCTTCCTTGCCTATTCGATTTTAGGTTTTTATGCAATGAAAATAAATTTCATTTAATCTCTATACCGTTCCGAACCTGAAGACATTTCTATGTTCAAGCTTGAAAAGGAAAAATCATTTAATCCTAATCTTAAAGATCAACCTCATCATAATTCTATTTTGTGCTTCGTCGCAGAAAAAACTAGCATTGTTTTTTATTGAAACGTGTGAAACAAACAATTACAAGGATTTACAAACACAAGGTGTGATTAGTCTCACAATGCATTTTAATTGATTTAAGCTGCGCTTTTCCGTTTAGCATTCATTAATTATAATCTAGATGCATCTGCTATTTTCTATTCTTATTCATGTGAGATTAATTTTGTCCTTTTTATTTTATGAATTTCATTTTCAGATTTTCATACAAAATAGGATAATGTTTTCTATCTAGGAGAAATTAATGAATACTAAAATTTATTAATCAATTAAGCATTACAACGATTTTAAGTAAAATGTAAAAATAACGTTAAATCTAACAATAAAGAGTTATGTTAACGTTTGTTAATGATACGTTAACGTAAGTATGTTAACGTATTTGTAGATGATACGCTTAAGAAGTGCATATTTTCTTTTATACTAGGCAACAATACGTAATGACGCCAGCAGTCTTATTTTAATTATATATAATATCCCAGTTCTAACTTCACTTCAGTATCAATAATAGAAAAACGTAATAATAAAGAGTATGGACACCGATTTTCAGATAGTTATGTAGTTAAGATTATGATGCATAATACGGCATAGCATATTAGTTATTCCTTTTTGTGTAGTAGTCATAACCTATATTATCTGCTTGTTCATTATCTTCTCAGATGGAAAATCTCGTATAGTTTAAGTTTGAAACATTACTTGTTAATTGGAAAAATCTGTTTTATTAGTTGAAAATTTTGCTTTTCTTTCAGACATCACCCAACTATGGTCAAGCACGTTGCCCACTAGTTAGGGTTCTATCTGTTAACAGCCATTGTAGGAATGTCACGTACTTCTGTCCCCGATCAGACTTTCAGTGTAAAAAAACAGATACTCAAATATCACGAAGACAGATACTCAAGTACACTTTTCTCCGACAGATACTCAAGTACACTTTTCTCCGTTTTTGACGAAACCGTTTCCTGCTATATGATCCGAGCAAAAATTTTGTCAAAGTTACAAAATAAAATTAGTTAAGCATAGATTTTATGATAAAAAGTACCTATGCTTCTTTTTACCGTAATTTCATCCTGAATTTTTCACAGTGAACTACTATTTTAATTTTATTGCTACAATATCTAAGCACATAATTCTGTATCATTTTAGAAGATGCTGGTTAGAGCTACTGATACCATAAGCTATATTAGATAGAAATATTTTATTTACATCTCAAGGCTGGTTTCGGAAGCTCCATTGTTGTACAAAATGATGTATTTTGCTGAACAATATGCTATTTTCACAAATGTTGCACACTCAATATTATTGAGCATGTAACATTTACTCATGATTGTTAGATCAAGTTTAGTCTATCTAAAGCCAACGCTGTCCTATGCTTATTCTTTAAATGGCGCAAAACATCAATATGGAGGAAAGTCCTCAATTATTTGAAAATTAAAAGCATTTGAGGTCTTAAAAACTTACTCCAATGCTGCATATCTGACCCATAAGAATTTGCAAAAACTTAGAATGTGATTTTGATAATTTTCATCGAGATAGAAAAGTGGTACTGAATATGCGATTTAAAAAAGTTTAATATATTTGATATACTTTTGAAATATTTAAGATATTTGTCCATTCTAAAGATTCTTCACGGCAAGCTGACATTTAAATTCATCACTTTGCTTTGAGTGTAAGGAACTTAAACTGTGTCTTTTTTATTTTCTTCGACAAAAGAACTTCGAAAAACCACGTTAAATATAATTTGAAGATTTAGTAATACAATTTTTTCTTTGTTTCCTCCATTTTTGTTGCAAAATGTATCATTGAGTGTATCTATTAAATTGTCTCGATCTCCCAAAATCAAATTGAGATAAACTTGCGATTAAACTAAAAAGTTTTTGAATTATAATTGAGCAATTTCTTGCTTCGGTACACTTTACTTAAGAATGGAATATTACTTGTCGTTGATTTTTTTTAAACATCATATTATAGTTTTTGATCTCCTTTTTGGATACTTGTTTTATGATATTTAAGAACTTTCGCATGTGTCATGTCAGCAGAAATTTCAGCTGCGTTGCAACTTTTTGCAACCATAACTTCAGCTTCTGAAAAAGGGGGAAATGGTATTAAAGCTTTCGGTGGATTTGCTTCTCTTTTAAAGCGCCTTAATGGGACCGAAGTTTTTTATTTTTTATTTTACTTATTTGGTTTTCCTTGAAACGGCTTTCCGTTTTTACTACTTCACTTCAGACAATGATGTGAATAAAATATTTTATAACTAATCCCCTGTATAAAAATTGAGTTGACTTATCATTAGTTTTTCTGTTTGAGCGTATTTATAATTTTTTAAAATTATATATAAATTTTTTTATTTGATTAAAAAGTTTTATTTTTAGCAATTTTTTTAAAAATTTTAGTAAGAAGGGGGGAATAAAGTAATCACGAAAGAAATTTGTTTTATGAAGAAAATTCAATAATTTAAGTTCATTTATGTGTAAATTACAATACACATACACTTTTTGTAAATCTCATTTCGCTCAATAGCACGTGAAAATAATATAATTTCGCAAGAAAAAATATTGTTGGTAATGCCCTTATAAAAATTGTAGGATACTTTTTAGTTGAAATTTCATTTCGTTACTCACTTTATTCATTTTGTTCTGATGAAAATTAGTCACGTGTTCCATGAAAAATAGAAGCAAAGTAAAAAGATTTCATAATTTTGTAGGGAATTTCAATTAGTAATGGTGTCAACTGAAAAGTATGTGATACATTTTTTTGACCATAAATTGAATCTTTTTGAAAACTGGTCATCAACTGTGATTTGAATCTGACAATAAATACAGTATAAAAATAAGTACAAGAAATTTTTTTTTTGCGTTACCTATTTAAAATTTATTTATTTATTTTAACCATGTTAGTAATATCAATTAAAAAGTAATGATGTTTGAGTTTCCCAAATTCAAAATTTTTTTTTTCTGTGAATTACGTATTAGATCTACTTTTATTAAAACTATCAAAATATTTGGTTCGATAATTGTACAACGATTTTTATGAAATAATAATAAATCATTTTAATCAAATCAACTGATAAAATTTTTTTTATCACTGTTAATATCGTTACTTTTTTAACAAAGTAAAAGAATAGAGATTTTTTTTTCATAGAATAACAATAATTAAAAAAAAACATCTTATTATAAATGTTTGATTTGATGGCACCAATCCATCATCGCAAGCAAACAGTTTTAACTGCAGCAAGCACTCAGCATACATAGAAGAATAATTCTCTATTAACAGTTTGTTCGAAAACTTGATTACTGTAAAAGAAAGTAGACCCTTTTTTCACTAAGGTGAAAGCACTAATCATATCTTTGAAAACGTAAAAAAAAACATCTGAACCATTTAAATCAATATGATTCTAATCCATGAAATATCACTTGCCTAATGGATTTATACGCCAGGCAGTATCATCTTGCACCCCGAATGCACCTTCTGAATCAAATATATACTTTAAAAAGAGCGAACGATTGATAAAATGTATCAACAGAAAACACAATTTCACAATAGTTAGTTCCGAAGTTGTACTGCAGTAACAATTGTGGTTTTTATAATGAGGTCTGTAAGGGGAAAAGTATATAATTTTAATAATTTTTGAACAATAAATAATTTTAAACAATTGATAAAAATGAATTACTATTATTAAAGGAATGAAAGATTTTTAAAGGAATGAAATACTTGAGCGGATTAATAATAATAAAAAAAAAAATTAAAAAAAAAAATTTCTTATAACTGTTTGATTTGATGGCACCAATCCATTATCGCAAGCAAACAATTCGAACTACCACAAGCACGCAACTTACACAGAAGAATAAATCTCTGTTAACAGTTTGTTTGAAAACTAGATTTCTATAAAGAGGAAGAAAAAAAAAACGTCTCTATTGTGAAAATCGCTAACTGTATTGGTGAAAACACTAATCATGCCATAGAAAACGAAAAAATAAAAAAATAAATAAATCAAACACACATATTAAAAAAAAAACAACCCGACCTTTTCAATAGATGTGATTCTAAGCTACGGAATATTACCTGCCTAATGGGTTCCCGCGCCAGGCCGTATCATCATCTCGCACACCAAATACACCTTCTAAATCAAATATATACTTTAAAAAAGAAAGGAACGACTGATAAAACGGTTCGGCTGAAAATGCAATTACATGAGAGTTAGTTCGTCCCCAAGTTGTACGATTGTAACAATTGTGGTTTTTATCATGAGGACTATAAGGGGAAAAGTATATAAAAGAACAATAATTTTGCTCAGTTATTTTTGATTGCCTTCGTGTTATGATGATATTAGTGACTTCCCAGTCTTTTACTTGATATTGACCGTTCTAAGCCTAATTCATGCCATCTGCCTTAGAAATTAAGGAGTGGTATACTAATGAATAGTAGTCCAATTATACGACTTGAAGTAAAAGATTTTATAAAAATAAGCTCTGGATGATATGGGAATGATTTTTCGTTGCATTAACAGTCATTTTATTTTATTTTGAAAAAAAAAGATAGTTTTGACAAACGATACGTTAATGATTTCACAATGATTAGTTGATTTTATTTTTGGGTGGTCTAGGCAGACGGTATTATGTAAATGATTTGTTTGTTATTTTTAAAGTCGGAAATGTTTGTCAAAGATTGATTAGTGCAGAATGTTTTAATGATTAGTTTATTTCTTCAAATAAGTTTTTAAAATTTTTTTAAAAGCTTTTAGAATGACATGATTTTTAGAACAGATTCTTTTTATTTGTTTTTCTAATAACAGCAAACTTAATAAATGTGATTTTTTTTTTATAAAATTCTTTTTTAGAAAACGATTTATCATAAAAACGATTCCGATTCTGATTATTTTCTGACTGCTGTATGCTTTATTCATATTACCTACCTAGAAAGGTAAGGAGTTATCTAATACTCATACTGTTATGTGTTTTAAAGCTTAAGATTTTTTGAAAATAAATTCCGAATGATATATTATAAAAAGTATTTTATATAAAAAAAAAAGAAATTTCAATGAATTTTTGATACAAAGATTGTGTGGTAAATAATTTTAAGTTAATGTTTTAGCAGACGATATTTCAATTATTTATATGCTTATTAGTTTTTGTCTGGAAATGTTCGTTACTGATCGGTTAGATCAGAATTTTTCAGCGATTTGTTTGTTAATTTAAGGAAATTTTGAGATTAACTGTAGATTTCAAGGAAAAAACATTACCTTTAGCAAAATTTTTTAATTTTATTTGCCTTTCTATTCGCATAGGATTTTATATAAAATTATCTTCAAAAAATCATATTTCTTTCTATAGTTAAATATTACCTTCTGCACACAATATTCAACTAATTACAACAATTTATAAACCATAATTTAAAATAATTTTCAGTGGTGAACCCCATTTCGCTTTAACAGATTATTATTAGTATTGTATAGCTTATTGTATTGAATATTTTATACTATTCATATTGTAGAGAGTGCAATTTTTAGTAATTTAAACATTTCAGAGCATAATTCAAATTATATTAGGAAATATAATTCTCGAACTTAATTTAAAGTAATTACCTACTTCAAAAACTCATAAATCATTATAAATACTCTATAAAGCTAACCCTTAAGAGCCTTTTATATCCATTAAAGCAACTCTAACATTCACCAAGAAAAAGGTGTATGAAACAAGTTTTCTCATTTTATGGAGTGGAAATGATTGTATCCTTTATAAATCTTTGGGGACATGTATGTAGGTTTTTATTCTTATGTAATGATGTATCGTTTACTTGTGACATCACCACATTTTCTTTTTTTGTTTCCAACTTGTTCGTGGAACTTTTTCGGGAGACATGTTTTCAGTCCTGAGGGCTTAGTACTTTATATAAAACAACAAAGCACATTCACGTGGTTTCTCGTATAGGCGAGATTTTATGCCATGGTGTTATTAATTGATATTTCGAAACATTTCCATGTTAACGTGGTAGAGTGGTTCAGTTTCATTAATCATTTCAATTGATTAATAATAAGCTTTCCGGAATAATATTATTTTTAAAATAAGTAATATGACGTGTTTACTTAAAAACTGCATATTTTTTTAAATATAAGTGTAANAAATATAGGCATTTACAATTTTGATATTTATCTGTTGATGATTCAGTAATATTTTATAATGTTTCGTAACTCTGCAGATTCCATGTTTCCTTTTTAAATTGAAGTTTTTATTCTCTTTGAATTCTACATACTCACTTAAACTGTTTTATATAATGACCTTAAATCGAAAAACACTAATAAAGCACAAATGAAATTTTTTTTATTCTCTTCGAAAAAGTAAACAAATGCATAAAAGTTCCAATTTTTAGAAAAAAAAAATATTTGTATTATCAATCAAACGATTAATAAGCGCGCAATTTCGAAATAAATAGGAAAAAAAATTACGTCATTAATTTAGGTTAAAATGATTTCTCTGGACTTAAAATGCTTTTTCAAAATGGTTCATAATAAGAAACTTACGCCATTAATTAAATTGGAAAAAAATGAATCTGAAAAAACAATTAAGAACCTCACTCAGTGGTATTTTTTAAACCGATCTATTGCACAATAAATTCTAGTTTAAGGTCGTTAAATTATCAAAATAAAATCCGTCTAATTTCTTTTGAAAATACCACCCACAGCGATTCTTAAAGCAATGTTTTTTCGAAGATTCTTTTTCCTAAAGACGTCACTTTTATATGATGAATTACCTGACAGAAGATACAGTGGGTACAAAAGGCACGGAATTTCATACTTACTAGTGCTTATAATAGTGAGAAAATTCGTTGGCGGTACAAGAGAAGAAAAAAAAGATCGCCAATAAAAAATACAATTTCACCTGAAGGGAAAAAAGGGAAATCAAATCACAAGGGGATGTGAATGGTGAGTGACAACTGATGACAAAGACAACGAAAAAACAAAGTAAGAGAATAAAAAGAAGTTTGTCTCTCATCTGGGTAAGAGAGTAAGGAACAAATTATCCAATGTGCAATTAGATGCTGCATCTGACAGGAAGTGAAGATATTCTTTTACACGCTATCGCCAAAAGATAAAAAACAAATCCCCGTGATTAGTCAAATTTCCCTATCGGAAGGATGGATTTCCCTTTGGATGAGGTGGAAGCAAAACTATCACTTTAAGGAAAATTGATCGGAGTTTGTGATTTATTACTTTTAATTAATCAAGTGTAGATTTTTACTATATCTGTTTATTGCAATTAAAAGGCCAAAAGTTAATAAAAATTATAATAAGTAAGAAAAAAATATTAATTGAGGAGTTTTGCTATTAAAAAAATTAAATTGTGTTAGTTCGGACGGACATTATTTGTAAGACAATTATACAATTTTAATTTAAAAATTGTGAATAGTTTATTGCATTATAAAAAAAAGGAATTAATAAAAATAATTTACATTTAAATTTTTCATCATAGGTTTTTAAAAAAATGATCGAAAATGAATATTTGATCAGAAAAATAGTATTTTATCGGATGTTTTTATTTTAAAAGCATTCAACACCAAAATATCTAAACATACTTAATTATTTAGTTTATTTTTTTTTCTTAATACGTAAGCACGCACAATCAAACAGTCTATCTTCTTGGAGTTAGATAAAACAATCTTAAATTAATACATGAATTTTTAAAACCTGGGAGCTTATATGAATTTTCAAACGAAAGCAGAAAGTGCACATAAGGTAAAATATAACAAATTATATTATTTAAAAAGAAATTTGTTTAGCAATTATCTTTATAATTCTAGATTAAGTAACTTTTTAATTCTTTATGAAGCATTTTTTCTAACTTTTAAAGTGAAATTTTTATCATTCTTAATAAAGTATCTTTTTAATTCTTTGTAAAATATTTCTATAATTTTTTGTTAATTATTTTAACATTTTTAGTAATTGTAGAGGAATTATTTTAATTCTTTAGTTCAAGAAAAATTGCTGTATTGCTTAATCTTCTTGAATTGGGTTGAAATTTTTCCGTTACTTGCAATTTAACAACATGGCTTTAAAAAATAAGGTGTGTTTCAATGCTTTTATTCCATTTTACGGTTGATATATACGAGCTATATTGTTTTGATAAACTAAATGATTACACATTACACAGTTAGTACTTATTTCGAAAAAATTGCGTAGCAATTTAAACATGATACATTTTAATTGTAGCTGTGTGTTTTGTTCAGAAGAGTCGAGTTTTATAAATAGTATATATAAAGTATTCAATTGAAATATTATACAAAAAAACACTAATGTTGTGTTAAATTAGAATGAAAAATATTTTTTACACGAAAAAAATGTACAGAACTTTATTTTTAATACTTATAACAATAATAAAATATTTTTCTACGTATAAATATTTTATATTGCTAAAAATCTGTATTTAATAGATGAATTTGATGTTTTATCTTCTTTTATATGTACTTTATTTCTCTAAACTTAAGTTTTAATTAAGTTAAGTTATCAAAGTTGATTTAAAACTATTAAATAGCTAGAAATTTTTGTTATCGTAGTAACTTCAGAGAACATAACCATATTAATTATTAAACTATGTAAATTATGATATTTAAAAGCAATATTTTTGATAGTGTTTGTACGAATTTTAATCAAAAAATATTAAATGTATAATCTATAGAGCAACAAATAAGATTACTTCAGAGAAATTGCATGAAATGTCATTATATAAATAAGTTGATTTTTTAAATTTCTCAAACGTAAGCTATTATCCGTTGAAAAATAACCGATGTCATAAAAAAATAAAATAAGATAAAGCATCTCATGATTCAATGTCATTCGCATTCAAACTTAGGATATAAATACAAATATAAGTGTAAAACAACAGCAGTTAAAATTATTAAATAGCTATAAATTATTGCTATCGTATTAACTTCAAAGCACATAACCATATTAATTATTAAACTATGTAGTTTACCATATTTAGAAGCAATATTTTTAATAGTTATTGTACGAATTTTAATCGAAAATATTAAATATATACTCTATATAGCAACAAACAAGAATAAAAATTTACATATTTCGTAATCCTTTTTTTAAAAAAATTACTTCAGAGAAAGAGCATGGAATGTTCTTATATGAAGATAGAACCATACAAATTCTGAAAATATGTAAATTACTATATTTAAAAGCATTATTTTTATTAGTTATTTTTCAAATTTTAAATGTGTATTCTACATAGCAATCAATAAGATTAAAATTTACCTCTTTCAGCAATACATTTTTAAATAATACATCAATTCTTTTAATAATACATCAATAAATAAGATTAAAATTTACCTCTTTTAATAATACATTTTTAAATAATACATCAATTCTTTTGATAATACATCAATAAATTAGATTAAAATTTATCTCTTTTAATAATACATTTTTAAATAATACATCAATTCTTTTAATAATACATCAAAAAATAAGATTAAAATTTACCTCTTTTAATAATACAATTTTAAAAAATACATCAATTCTTTTAATAATACATCAATAAATAAGATTAAAATTTACCTCCTTTAATATTACATTTTTAAATAATACATCAATTCTTTTAATAATACATCAATAAATAAGATTAAAATTTATCTCTTTTAATAATACATTTTTTAAAAAATATTTCAGAGAAATTCTATGAAATTTCATAATATAAATAAGTTGATTTTTTAAATTACATAAGAGTAAGCTTTTATCCGTAGAAAAATAACCTATGTCATAAAAAAATAAAAATAAAATAAAATATAGCATCTCATGATTCAATGTCATTCGCATCCACAAACTGAGGAAATAAAAACAAATATAAGTCTAAAACAACAGCTCTTAAATCTCCTTAAAATCCCTATTGCTTTTTGTCATGACATCCCCCAGCGACATTTATACATATATTCCTCAATCCTCGTTTTTTTCTCCCTTCTTTTTTTGGACTGAGTTTTGAGCAAAATATAAAAAAAATGTATATCCTAGGGCGTGGATAATACACGAAAGTCACCTGTCTTTTGCTCTGCTCACCGGGGTTATAATCACCGTACTTTAAAATGAAACGAGAAATAGGCACGATACACAGAAGAAAAAAAAACACCCTCTTAGTTGAAGTTACAGTTAACAATTTCTTTGAATGAATGAGAGGTTAAGAGATGTGTTGAGGAAATAGACAGTTAACTTAATATAGGGGGACACAGTTTAAATGATGTGTGAACATAAAATTCACACACGCTTTTTGGCAGGGAGTAAACAATAGATGTTTAATGCCTAATTCACAATGTTTTGTTTACGCAAAGGAAAACAAAAAGAAACATTTTAATTATGATTTATTTGTATAATCGATGAGTAGTATAAGCCCTTTTTGTATATATGCATTTGTTTTGTGTATTTATTTCAATAGCTTTCCAAACATTATCAGTTTTCACTAAAATGTCACATTTAATTATTTTTAAATATCTTTTTAAAAGATGTTTTGTTTGAGAAGGTCTAATTTTCAATATATTTTTATAGATGAGCAGCAAGTAATAGGTTTAAAAAATTGCATGTTTTCGATTGACAAAAAATATTTTCTGAACTGAAGGTACTAACTAGCATATTTCTCACATATTTATAACGATAATTAAAGACAGTCTAATAGTTAATAAATTTGATCACATATTGATAGCAAAAACGTTTAGTTTAAGTAACACAGCTTATCAATAAGAAAAGAAAGACCATCATGACATAAAGGTAAAATGATAACAAAATCATGCAAGAAAAGTAGAACAGTTTCAGTTTTTAAACTTCGTATTTTCTTATTATAAAGGAGCATGATAATAATCGGTGTGTATCATTTCAAAGATTTTTGTAAAATTAATTATTATGTTATATTAAAAATTAATTTTAAGGCACGAATAAAACGATTATTAAATTTTTTGTAATGAGTTTGAATTGAATTAAATTCAAGCGTATCGTATGCTACTTTATAGTTAATTTCATACTATATATTATAAAATTCATAATTTATATGTTTAGCATACGTAATTTAAAAACAAATCCTAATGATTTATGTATGATTAATGTATGATTAATTGTTATATCTCAATAAAACAATTTTTTAATCCGTGACAAAAATAGTTTTTAACATCTCTTATAAGTAGTTAAAATATATTTAAAATTTATAAATTTTCATCTTCACCTGTACCGTATAAACAATATTAAATTCATAAAAAAAATTAATACTTGACATGCATTAAAACGTTTTCAAACTTTCATAAAAGAATAACATAAACATTTCTATTATTATAATTATTATTTCTGTCCTCCCATTTCTATTTCTCAAACATTAATAAACATTAAAATAGGGTATTCATCAACATTTATAAGCATTAAAATAGGATATACATTTGAAATAATTTACAATACGATGACGATGAAAAATTATAATCGCCATTAATTTATTTTTGGAAATCAAACTAATCGATTAGACTGAGAAGAGAAATAATTCTTTTTGAATAAAATAAATTCTTTTTGAATATTTCTGGATTCCTTATTAATAAATCTTTAAGATATTCAAAAAATTAAGTTCTGGACTTGAAGAGAATATAGCCCATAAATAAAAGCGCATTATTTTCCTCTCTATTTTCAAACAATTTCTTCGGCCCGTAAAGCAATATAAAAGTCTTCCGAGACTGAAACGCTAAATCCAAATGATTCCGATATCGATAAGGGAATCGATATCACTTGTTGATCTAAGTAGTGAGGAAAGAAATCACATAACCCGAGGGGGTGCTCTTACTTACAGTAAATTCCCTTTTTCTCAACCCCACCAAACAATCGGATTAGGAAAAAGACCTGGAGAGATTTGCTCAACTGACCACCACTACTTCGTCAATCCCTACTTCAATTGACCGCTGACACATATGTTGGACATAAGTAACTTTTGGATAGACTAGGTTAGAAAGACTAGACTCTGAAAATTCCTTTTTTCTTTCAGGATCACATCCGTAATTCAATGAATGTAATAAATGAATGAAATAAATGAAAATAAAAATTTCTATATTAAAAATCAAGATCGTATTGTACATTAAATGGTTTGATCATGGCTTGTAAAACTAAAATGGAAACAAGAATATGAATTATTCAAAATTTAATAAAACTTAATATTGAGATATATTTTTAAATAAAAGCATCTAACAAATTCTTTTAATTTAAATTTAAACTCCTTAATTTAGATTTTTGTTTGTAAAATATGCATGTTGTTAAATTTGTTTATGCACTGTTAGAATTTTCATTCTGAAATTACGGTAAAATAATCGGTACCAGTCTGTTTATACAAATACAACAAGTTTACGGTATAGAGCATTTTTTACCTTTATGGCTTTGAAACCGTTTGCAACAAATTTGGTTATAAAACCTTAAATACAAAAAATTTATCCTTTACAACTATCAGGGTTTCAAAATCATTAACAAGAAATTTAACTGGTCCTTGGAGCTAGGTTTTTCGTTGGGTAATGAGCATTGGAGTTAACAACGTGTTGAAGGGAAAAATTTTGTTTATAATTTCGTGTAATAGCTGCCTATTTATTATGAAGTATGTATAAAATAATCTTAGTAAATATTTCAAGATTGAAAGAAATTCTGGTAAAATTATCGTACGGTACGGTACTGTTTCTGGTTTCTAGAAAAAAAGAAGTCTAAATCTGGGAATAAAATTAAAAAATGCAATATTTATTTGGTAGTTTTTCCATTCATATAATAATGGTTTACCGAAAATTCTAGTTTTCAAAATCATAGTTCTTATCACCACATATTTAGTAAAAAATACAAAACTGAAAAGTAATTTTAACCGATTAAATTGTTTCTATTCCATGCTGTATGGTATCATGATAAAATTACCACATTTTATCAAATTTACCCCATTTCGTCATTTATTATAAAACTATAATAAGTGACGAATTCATATTGTTAATTTTTCCTAAATCATTACCTGATAACTTTAATTAAAATTCCCATGCTTTTTAGTGTTTTCATTGAGCCAGAAACACGGTAATACTGACCATATTCTAGTAGTTCTAACCATATTTTTTTCTCTATGAAGAGATCCATTGTACAGAATTTTTTGTTTTTAAAAATTCTCATTTTTTGTAACTCATCAAAGATTTTTGGTAATTCATAAACTATTAATGAAATGATTGATACAAAGTTAATCAATAAAATATATTATACGAATGAGTTACATATTTATTATTGATTTATTTAAATATGTTAAATATGTTTGAAATATCCGCAACTTTTTTAAACCTTTTTATTTGTTTAATGATGCTTTCAGTATTAGTATTTAATATCGTGTTACCTACCACAAAATTTAAAAACCCCAGCGATTTCGGCTAAATTATTTTGTGTTAGAAGGAATAAAAAGCATTAGATTATTGGATGGTTAATTACATTTAGTAAATGGTGTTCTTAAGTTTTATATTTGTTATAGCCTGCATGCTTTTTGTTTTGAAACTGAAAAACTTTCTTTCATGAGTAAGGTTTCAAGAATATTTCACTTTATTTATTGATCCATCAATAGCATAAACTATTGAAGGAATATGATTCTTCATATTTTTTATATTTCTTTTATATATTTATTAAAAGTTGTACTTGGTTTTCCAAGTACATTTGCTATGCATCCTTGGCATACATTTGAAGTTGTATTTTGTACGACAAATTAATAAAGCTGCTCTATAATTCTTCAAAAATGGGCAATTTTAGAATATTGCAGTTAGTATTACAAAAAACTGCTTTAAAAAGCTCAATTTGCAGGGATAAGTGTTTTGTTAATCTTTTTGATATTCAATGTTTTTTAAACAAAATATCATGAGTTCAAAGTTTTCAACTCTTTTGAAAAATTGGCTTGGACTACGCATAAAAAATACACCAGAAATTGCTTTCTTAAAGTGCTATCTTTTTCCCTTAGTGTTTTACTGTAATTTTAAGTAAAACTAAATTGAGTCATTATAGATTGCAATCACAATGCTAAATGTTACTTTTCCATAAATATTTCTTTCAAATCATACAAATACATTAAATGAATGTAAACTATATTTATTCCGTGTTGCACCAACAAATCGGTAAATATACCATACCTTTAACGCATTATTTTTAAAAGTCTGCAAATAAAGAATGGGAAGCAGAAACAAATCAAGCAATGTTACAAATTATAGCTTAACCATTAACTCAAAAGCTATTTTTTCTTTCATATTTTTCCAAAATTAAGTCCATCATAAAAAAAAAATAAACTAAAATTCAGCTTCATCTCTTCGTTTATACTGACAGTAGTCAGGAAAAAGGCTCAATAAAAAAAGCCAAAGAAGGAAATAAAAGAGGAAAAAGTAAGAAAATATATATAAAGTGCCTCGTCCAAAATAGTAGAGTATTTGAAGAAGGCAGAGGAAATCAATTACCGTCTTCTTAGCCCAACATGAAGAGGGGAAGAGAGGGCGAAAAGTCCGAAATTGAATTACTTTGCTGGCTTCTAATTCAATCTTTGCCTTCGTCGATTTTACGGACCTTCTAGCAGAAAAGATTCACTGAAGATTTTAAGGCTGGTATTTCCAAGCCGCTAAAGTTGATCTATGAAATTCTTCTTAAAGGATCTATGATCACCTATGAGTGCATGGTTAGGGTTTGCCTTTAGGGAATAAGCGTTCGAAAGATTCCCGAGAAAATGATTTACATTGAAAGGTACTTCAAGTTGAAGTGAAGTGAAGAGTGTTTCTATAAGTGATTTTTAATCGATTGAGATCTGTTTTGGATTAGGATTATTTATTTGTATTAAAAATCTGTCATTAAATGACTCTTAATTGATTGCTATTGATTTTCGATTACGCTTCTTTATTTATTTTAAAAATCTGTCACTAATTGAATTTTTACCGATTCCGATCCATTTTGGGTTAATCTTCTTTACTTGTACTAAAAATCTATTATTATAAATTAGTCTTAATAGATTGCTATCCATTTTGGATTAAGTGTGTTTATTGACATTAAAAATCTGTCATTAGTTGAAGTTGAATCTCTATCGATTGCGATACATTTTGGATCAAGCTTCTTTACTTGCATTAAAAATCTGTCATCAATGAATCTCATGCGTTCCATTTTGGATCAAGCTTTTTTATTTGTATTAAAAATCTGTTGTTATGTATGAGTCTTAATCGAATTTAGCTTATAATTAAGCTTTTTATTTGTATTAAAAATTTGTTACTAAAAATATTTGAATTGATAGCAATCCATTTTGGATTAAGCTTCTTTATTTGTATTAAAATTCTTTCATTTAACTTTATCCCTTCAATGAAATTTGCACAAAATAACAGTTCAATAAGAAAACTGTAAAATTCTGTTAAATCTTTAAATTTAGACTGTTTTTTTAAAAAAAATTGAATTGTACGTTTGTTTCCATTAAACTTTAGTTTGTTTTCTGATTTGTTCATTTAATGAATTCGAGTATGCTTTAAATACGCTTAAAACTTCTTCTAATAGTGAACAATTAAATAAAAATAACAAGACAAACCATACTTTTTTTATTTTTTTGTAAGACATCATCTTTTAATCAAGCTTACAAGATAATATAGCTCAGTTTGGCATCACATCTAAATTGAATCAAAGTGAACCATACTATCAAATTAAACTGTGGCACAAACCATGCTAAAGTGCAAAATTTTTTGAAATCTAAATAATTTGTTATAACGAATCTTAATTGTGCTAATGTTGAACCATGGTACCGTGAAATCAAGTTTCTTAAACGATGATAAGGCTCAATACGCCACCATATAATGATTCGAATAAATTTGAATGATAGTGCGGACTAAAACTTCTAATGGTGTATAATAAAATAAAAATATCAAAACGAATAATACTTTTTTATTTTTGTTGCAAGTCATCTCTTAATTAATTTTAAAACATAATATAACTAAACTTGGTATCACATCTAAATTGAATCAAAATGAACCATACTATCAAATTAAATTGTGGCACAAACCATGCTAAAGTGCAAAATGTTTTGAAATCTAAATAATTTGTTTTAACGAATCTTAATTGTTCTAGTGTTGAACCATGGTGTCTTGAAATCAAGTTTTTTTAAATGATGATAAGGTTCAACTCGCCACCATATAATAATTCGAATAAATTTGAATGATATTGCGGACTGAAACTTCAAATGGTGCATAATTAAATAAAAATATTAAAATGAACCCTTCTTTTTATTTTTGATGCAAAGCATCATCTTTTAAACATTCTGTTTCTAAGATGAAAACCTAAATAAGTCTTTTAATTGAAGGAACATTAAGATGATTCGGATCAAAGCATGACCATACCCAAGAGTAAGCGGATTGTGGAAAAATAATAGGGAGGGGCAGAGTGATTACAATTACCTATGGATTATTTTCTACCCATCACATTTCCTAAATATAGGGAAGGGAAATGTTATGCTTTTACACTTTCCTGCCTGGGATTATCTGAGGATTATTTTTATAGAAGATAAATGGGCTCTCATGAAACCTCTATCATAAAGACTACGAAGTATCTATGTTACTTTTTTAGGATCTTGTTCTGAGGGGGTATTGATGATATTACTTCAAGTTACTTTTTTTTAAGTTTAATAAGTGATGGGATGTATGCATATTTAAAGAAGATAGTTCTTTCTAGACTCTAGTTCTATTAAATAAGTGTTAAAGATTAATTTTAAAATCTATTGTATAAAAAAATTTAAAAAACTTTTTTTTTATGAATAGAAATTTGTTTAAAAATTTTTTTATCTACTTTTTTTAGAACTATTTATGATTAATTCAATATTCTAATGCTTATCGTCAAATTCAATACAATTCAAAATATTTTTCAAGTTTTGACTCAAAAATTCATTCTCAAATTTAAATTCTATCATTGATTATCAGATTTCAAGCCTATTACCGAACATCAATTTTAATCTACATTAACTTAATTGATAATCACCAGAGTAAATATTTTGAAGCTGTAAAACATATTCCCATTGAAGGAGTTATCTTGAAGCAAAAGGGCATATTCCGACTGAGGGAGATATCTTGTAGCCATTAGGCATATTTCAACTGAAGGAGATATCTTGAAGCTATAGGGTATATTTCAACTAATGGAAATATCTTGAAAATATAGGGCATATTCCAATTAAAAGAGATATCTCAGAGTTATAAAACTATTCCGACTGAAGGGAGATACTAAAATTTATTACAAATTTCAATTCTAACATTAATAATCAAACTTTAATTATAATATTCATTATCAAATTGAAAATATTTATCAAATTTTACTTCTAATAATCACTATCAAATTAAATACACTGCAATATTCATTACTAAATTTAATGCTATGATTCATTCTCCGAGTCAAATGATTCATGTTCATTCCTGATTTTGTTTCTTTTCATTATCAAATATATAATCCTACAATTTGCTTCATCATGAGAATTTTTTTTTATTGAAAATAAAATTTGGTTCTTAAGTTTTGAAACGAAAGGAATTCGTATTGATATTCTGTTACGAGTTTTCAATGTAAATAAAAAATAACTTTTTCTACTTCCTTATTTGGTAGGAGTATTAATTTCGTTGAAAAAAATAAGGATAACTTTAAAATATTTACTGCAATTATCAGTGTTTGGCTTATGAATTTCAAAGAATTATATTGAGGCCATAGTTGTTAGTTTGTTTTCACAAAATAAAATAATGGATTAAATTTCTTTTAAATTTTATATCAGTGTTATAACTCATTTACTTAATATGCATTTAAATTTCAAGTATTTGTGTATCGCATAAGTGGGATACATAACCAGAACAACAAAAACATTGATCCAATAATAAGACAGTACTATTTTGTGTCTATTTCACCAGCTAAATAAAAAAGAAACAAATAAAATAAGGTATATTAAGCACCAAATAATGATATATTATTCACAAAACTTCTATTAACCTCAGATTTAGCTTAAATGTGAAAACCAGTAAAAATTATTATATAAATAAATAAGATAATACAAAAGTTATTGGTCTTTTGTACGACAAGGGTGCAACAGTTTATTTTATGGTTTCGAGGACTATTTTTGAGGATAATTAGCCACATTAATAAATAAAATTGTTCTTTGCAAAGGACTGATTTTATTGTTTTTGTGAATGGCACAAGTAAACATTGCGTGCCATTCAACTCAAAAGTAGAACTTCTGATCTATGTGTGGTTCTGTTTAAACGTACCATTGAAAAGCCTTGTTAGTATATTGAAGTATTTTAAATCAATACATCCATTATTTGGTTCTGTGTCATTATTTGCGGTCCATTATTGTAAAGTTTTGAATGGCGGAATGAAAGAAATCACAAAAAAATGTCGATAACTTTAGCAATGTGAAGGGAGTTAGTAAAAATGAATTAAGTAAATTGATATGAGAAAATTTAGAGACTTAAATATAACGTTTCTGTAACAGATGATTAATTACTTAAATATTTTAAGTATAGTTTACGCAATAATACTTTTAAAGCATACTTTATGCACGATAAAAGAAAGAGTAAAAAGAATAAAAATGAAAAGATAAAATAACGATAAAAGAATAATTTTAAAAATACAGCAATACTTTCAGTGTAAAGTAAGATTTTATTAAGTAATCTTATAAGTAAGATTTGTATGGTAATATTTATTAGCATACTTTTTACAGTTATATTTTAAAAATATACTTTATAAAGTGATGCATTAAGAAAATACTTTATATAAAGTAACACATTTGAAGAAAAACTCATGTAGTACACTTTTTAAAGTATGCTTTATATTGTAAATTTTTTAAAGTAAATTTTATAGTAATACTTAACCATACTTTACAGTATTCCTTTAGAAATATGTTTAACACAGTATTGATTTTTAATTTTAACATTAAGTAACTTAATATATTAATACTCAAAATTTTAATTTATAGAGAAATTATTTTAAAGCATAAAATAATGCTTTTAAAATATGTTTGATACAATAATACTTGTATATTGCGAATTGCATAATAATACTTTAGCAATATAGTTTTTATAGTAATATTTCTGAAATATACTTCGTGTTATAGTAATTTTAAAGTGTAATTTACATTTTAGAAGTATACTTAACATAGTTGTCATTTTAAGAATACTTTTTGCAATAATACTTTCCGAGCATACTTTAAACATTAATACATTTAACGCATACCTTTTATTGCAATACTTTAAAAGTATAATTTATAAAGTAATGCTTTCAAAATATACTTTATTAAGAAGCACTTTTGAAGTACATTTAAAAAAAATTACTTTCTGAATTTATAGTATTAGCAATTTATACTTTAAAATCGTTGAGATTTTAAGTCGGGAAATAAAAATATATGTTTTTGCTTTTAAAACAAAACTATAAACAATAAATTCTTTTTAACTTTATTTTTATTGACTCTGCAAAATAATTGCTTCCATGCTTATCTTATGTATTTTAAGTATTCTTTTAGTTCTGAAAATCTTGACATCAGAATTACTAAAAAAATTATTCTACTGATAAATTACTTTTCACATAAAGTAAAAAAAAAAAAAAAAAATATCGAATTGATATTTGAAGTTCGGAAAATTAAAATATTGGGGTCTGAATATGAAAAGGGTATTTTCCTTTTGAAATGAATCATGTATAATTATTTTAATTATTTTGAAATAATTTATTCCTTTTCATTATTATGAGTTAAGAAACTAAATTTTCACTACTCATTTTATTCACCCTTATTGATAGTGTTGCTTTTGAAAAAAATATCTAATGTAGGTGGTTTTTTTCACAAAGCCATAGAAAAATAAAAAGTGTACAGTACAAATAGATAATTAGAGCAATACTTGAAGCTTGATTCGAACCCATGATCTTCTTGGAACGAGGCCAACTCCTGGACTACCATTCAGAACGGTTGGCTTATTTCGTCACTTTATTTTCGATCGTTTAGCCTTCATCCTAGTTTCGTCATTCTAGTTAACAATCTCCCACCAAGCACTACGATGAGATTTTGAGTCAGGAAACATTTTCGTCACATATTTGAAAGCTCGCGCTTTCTCACAAATCATGTAATTTCGTGATTTTCAAAATTAATAAAATACAGCTCAAGGATTGCTGAATTGTCAAAAGTGGGAGTTTCATTTCTTCGAGTGCATGTACAGTATAAATTTAAACTATTCATGAGAAATAGTCAGTAAAACATTTAACAATTACAAAAAAGCAACAGATTTAAAATAATATAGTCATTTTATTTAACTAGTGTTATCATTTTCAAACATTTTAAAGGATGTGACATTATAAAAACATTCTAATATTTATTTCTTTTATTACAGTGCATATTGTACAAAGAAGAAACCAAGATTTCACACTGGAGTGATGAGGATATGAAAGAAAATTTCTAAAGCACCGAAACGTCACAAGAGGGACCCCTGGAGGACCCAAAAAAGGGGACCCGGTTTTCCAGTCTTTGCACAAAATCCTCGTGAATGACTATGACACCCTGTTCGTATTTTGCATGCTTAGAATCTGAAAACAAAGAAGAGTTAAAACAAAATTTATTACTATAAAAAGAAATTATACATTCTAGTCCAAAGACTGTCTCGTTATTTCATTGTTATTTTGATTACACGAGTAGTTTATGAATCAATACGTAATGTGTTCAAAACATTATAAATTTTATTGATTTTGAAAGCATTCATTTTAATTATTATGTTTTTTTGTAATTATGTATATTTAAATAAATGCATAAATGTTTTTAAACAGTGTGATGTCTTCTGGGATTTTTCTCGAGTTATTTATTTTTTCTGTTCATAACACTATTTATTCATACACTCTATAGAAAGACATATTTTTAAATTTTTCGAGTAAATGTTTCCTTAAAGAGAGTGCTTTTGCAGATAAGCACTGAGATTTCCGTCCAATCAATATTATTTTTCTGAACATTCTCGAGTTACCTTTTTTTTCTGTTCATAACACTATTTATTCATACACTCTATAACAAGCCATATTTTTAAATTTTTCGATTAAATGTTTCTTTAAAGAGAGTGCTTTTGGAGATAAGCACTGGGATTTCCGTTTAGGCAATATTATTTTTCTGAACATTCTCGAGTTATTTATTTTTTCTGTTCATAACACTATTTTTCATACACTCTATAACAAGCCATATTTTTAAATTTTTCGAGTAAATGTTTCTTTAAAGAGAGTGCTTTTGGAGATAAGCACTGGGATTTCCGTTCAGGCAATATTATTTTTCTGAACATTGCGCTATTAGTTATATAGCGAAAATTCAGAAAATCTATAAAGTACCTATCTAGAAACAATATTACAAATAAGCGGGATACACAGTGAAAAAAATTCTTGTAAAATTACCATACCGTATAGCAAGGAGATTTTTACTTAAAAATATATAAATCTGAATAATAAAGCTAAAACAAAATATTTGGTACTTAACTAATAAATTAGGTCATTTTTCCGATTATATGATAATGCTTTACTGGAAATTCTAGTTTTCAAAATTATAATTTTTATTACCACACATTTTGTAAAAAAATACACAACTGAAAAGTAAATTTAACCGAAAAAATTATTTTTATACTATGATGTAACATGATTAAATTACCAAATTTTACCATATTTACTAAATTTTAAAATTTCACTTCAACGGTGTACTTAATTATAAGAATTTTTTTTTATATGTATATTACTTCAACTTTCAGGGTACCTATAACTGCTTTGAATTCCTCAACATATATAGGATAAAGTGGGGTAACTGAGATTCGTAATAGCTAAACTATTCGACAAGAAACAGTCAGATTTAATCAAGATATTCATTGTTTAGTAAGTGCCAATATATATAATTTTTGAAAAGTTTGGATGCACTAATTTTTTTTATAAATGATTTTTTTTCTAGAAAAAGTCAAATCACCCGGTGTTATAAATCCCACTAGAGGATTAACCCTTTGTAACTCAACAACTCGGATTTAAGAAATATTTACGCGGACGTTAGAATACATCATATTAAGCGTGTAAAAAATAATGAAAAAATTAAGACCTTAAAATTAAAAAATTTTTGATAAAAAGCATTTGTTGAACATCTCCAATATCGTGAAAAATGGCACAAAAATTCCAATATATTTAAAACTTCATGTGAAAAATTTTGAAATTACTGTTTTTATGGTAAAAAAGTCTCACACCACATTTTTCAGTCCCCCCTTAGCCAAATATACAATCAAGGGGATTGTTGTAAAAAAATNAATTTTTTTTATACGTATATTACTTCAACTTTCAGGGTTCCCACAGCTTTTAATTCCTCAACATATATAGGGTAAAGTGGGGTAACTAAAATTCGAAGGAGCTAAACTATTCAACTGGAAACTGTCAAATTTTATCAAGATATTCATTGTTTAGTAAGTGCCATGATATATATCATTTTTGAAAAGTTTGGATGCACTACTTTTTTTTATAAATGATTTTTTTCTGGAAAAATTCAAATCACCCGGGGTTATAAATCCCACTAGAGGATTAAGACCAGGTATACATGTTAACTCCATGGAAAATTTAGAAACACTAGAATTTTGTTGAAAAAGTAGCAGACATTTCCATTTTATACAACAATTAAAAATAAATTATAAATGCAATTTACATGCGATGCAGTTAAGACTACACTAAAGGAAGAGAGAGATGATTGTGACTGCTGTACACCAGAAATAAATTCCTTACAAAAAATATAGCGCTTATTAATAAATATTTTTTAAAAGAAAATTGCAGAGAATTTTTTTTTATATCTATATAAAAATTAGGATTTTGTTTAAAGGGCCTTAATTATTCCACGAAAAATAAAAATAGGGTGTTTTGTGCTTTGAAGAGAGGCTTTTGAGACTTTTGTTTAGCATTGGATGTACACTGTTAGAAATTTCTCTGAAAAAATGTTTAAATAGCAATTTATTGAATGGTAATTTTACCATATTTAATCAAAATAGTCAAATAACCATAAATAAAATGGAAATCAAACTGTTAAGTTTGAGAAAAATTGTTTATTAACTGCTTTCACCTAATACGGTTAAACAACCAGAATTTTATCGCCCCAACTAGAACCACCTAATGAAGTACTCAGTTCTTTACAACTGCGTACATATCATAGCCGAGCGGGTTTATCTGTCATCTGGACAGAGCAGCAATCTGCAGAACTGGAGTTCGAGTCCTAGTGTTAACACCACAATATTTCCACCATTCCCCTCACATGAAGAATTTCTAGTATCCGACACTCTTCAATGCCCATGACTTTACGAAAAACTGAGCTCCTGTGGCTAGTTAAAAATTAAATTTTTTTTTACGTTTTTGAAAAATACTAGTTGTAAATGGTTAGAAAACCGTAAAATTTTGCATTCATGGTTTTAAAACCATACTTTTTGTAAATGTTTTCAAAACCATAAAAGAAAAAAATGTTCTTTACCATAAACTTTACGGTTAGTCGGATGGGCAGACAGCTGCCAGTTATTTTACCATAATTTTAGAATGAAACTTTTAACAGTGTAGTTGTCTCTTTCCTCAGCTACACTGTAGCTTTCGTGGGCCCAGCATAGACACACATCAAGGAGAAACTCAGTCTTACCCCGGAAGCAGAGGTTATCGAAACGAAACAGAAACGTGCTGCTTTATTCTTATTGTTTGTTAGGGTATGAATCTTTCGCAAACATATAATAAGCTGGACTAAAAATAATTTTATAATTCTAATGACCAATAAATAGGAATAGCTTAAAACAAGAGAACATTTAAGAGTTGATATTAAAACAAACTTATCTACAGAGACACTGTGAATTGAACAATCACAACCCTCCAATATGGTATAGTTTATCTAAAGTAAGAACTCCCCTAGTCATTAATCTGGCCCCTTGGGGTTGACTATGATAACGAGGTATAACTATTTCAAGTAAGGGTGTGGATCATCGTTTAGGTCAGATTTTGGCTCAGGTCAGCGAGAGAAAGGGAATCTTTTCCTTCGGTCTTTTGTGTTAGCCCTAGAGTGAAGAGAAATCCTGCCTAAAATGCACTATTCTTGTTCCCATAGCAGCAGACGGCTTCAGACTTTGTGGCCGGGGGAGTTCTTGCTGTAGACAAACTGTAGGTCCTTCTTGACTTGTAAAGTGTAGTTCAGAATTTGAAAACAGAACTAGAAAGCAGAACAGATTTCCACACAATTGAGATACCCTTCTCTCACCTACATGCTTCCTTAAAAAATTAAAAATGTAACCTACGCATTAAAAGATCAAAATTTGTTTCAGTTTCATTATAATTTTTAAGACCAGCAAGAATCATTTTATAATTAACAGAAAATTATTTATTTCAAATCTTATTTTAAATCAAATACTTAATTTAACAGATGATTATTGCTTTATTACTAAAACGATCACCTGTCGTATTAATTTATTAGACCCCACTAACGTATAATAAGTTAATAAGACAGGTAAGGTTTCATTAAAGGCATGTTCTCATTTTGGAAATATGCTTTTTTTTCGAAAAAATAAAGAGCAATAATTAAGTAATTCCATTCTGAACATTCATTCTGAAACATTAAGTCATTTATATGCATCAAAATATATAAGTTAAATAAATATCTTTATATCAATATAAAACTGGATTAAGAATTTCTTGTTTTAAACTTAAGGTGGTAGTTAACATGAAAGAATATTCACTTTGCTTCAGCTCTATGTTTTATTTTATTTTATAACCGTCGTTGACCTAATTTTGAGTTTACGGCTACCAATGTTTAACTCCGTAGTCTTGTAATTTTGAACCCAATCCAAAGGACAAGGAAACTCCAGGATCAGTGCTCCCAGAGGTACGATTTGTTATGGGAACATGGAGAGCTTAGTGAAACGACAGATTTAACTTGCAACAGTCCCCATTTACTACACAGGGAGTCTTCGACAGGCTGTGATCGAACCCACGACCTCTTGGACATGGGTACGGTGCCTTACCAACCAGGCTCTCCCGGCCTTTCAGCTCTATGTTGAACTTTAAAAAGAATGCTGTTTTCTTGTCACTAAAAAAAAAAAAGTTGGGACCTCGTCGGCTGAGCAGTCTCACCACTCAACCAAAAACCATACAATATGGAGGTTGTAAATGCTAATCGCGTAGTAACCTTGTGCAATAACTACGGAATCGTAGTTTTAGAAAATTGCTTCTTTACTGGGAGCAATAAAAATGGATTAACAATTTAACAGATTTTAAATGAAAGAATTTCTACCACCATTACACTTAAATGTTTTAAATACATATATAAAATGTCAAATGGATAAATGGTCATGTACTCAATAAAAAAGAATAAGTAGATCCCTTAAAAATAAAAAAAATAACACCTCGAAAAATACATCAGATCCAAATAATACATCACCTAGATACAGCAGAATTATATATAATCACACAGATTTAAAAAACTTTTTATTGAAAATATGAATTAAGACTTCTTCGAAAAAGTAATTAAGTGCAATTCGGCTAATTTCAACAAACTATTTAATATTGTATACTACTGAAAATCTTCCAAAAGAAAAAACTTTACAACCAATCACATCATTTGTTGGCAATGACGCCATCCACAAACAACTATAATTTATTTTCTGCCCATTAACCAATAATACAGTATTTCGAGATGAATCTGATATTTTACTACCATACGATATTTCTAGAGTATTGATCTAAGTTTCTAAGTTAGATATTCTTTTTTTTTATTTTTTTTTACTGAATAATCAAAATAAAACTAAACTGGATATCACTGTGCCTTCCTCCTTAAAGCATTATTTCAAGAAAAATAAGCAAAGGCCCATCGAGCCCAGTTACTTAACTCCCAATCAGAAGAAAAAATGTTAATGATTTTAAATTGTGATGAAAAAATTTACACGGATTACAAAATGTTAGAAAATTCTCGGTAAAATTGGCTTAATAGCAATTTATTTAATTGTCATTGTACCATATTCTAACAAAACAATCAGATAACCATAAGAAACTCTATTGATTGTTTTTTAACTAATACGCTTTAACAACCATAATTCTATCAGCTCCAACTAGGTAAGAAATAGCTAACTAACAGCTAGTAAAAAATAACTAAATAACAAATTTTTTTTTTAACCATATTCAAACAAAACAGTCAAATAACCTTACATAAGATGATATTCAAACTGTTGATTGTTTATTAGCTGTTTTCACCGAAAACAGTTAAACAATCAGAATTTTATCGCACCAATTAAGCACACCTTATGAAGCAGTTTAGTTCTATGCAGCTGGGTACATACAGTAGCTGAGAGAGCTGATGGGTCACTCTCATAACAGGCTGAACTGGGGTTCGAATCCCAGAGTTGATACATCAATATTTCTTCCATTCTTTTAATACACGAAAAATGTCTAGTGCCCTGCACTCTTCAATCTGTGACCCTAGGTTTTTGGAATACTAAACTAACATTTACGCATAAATGACGCAGTACCCACAGAGCTCCAATGTCAGTCTAAGTTTTATTTTACGGTTTAGAAACTATGCTACTGTTAAATGGTTTCAAAACCGTATAGTTTTGTATTCATCATTTTTAAACTGCACATGCTATAAATGGTTTCGAAACAGTATAGTTTTGTAGTCATGATTTTTAAACTGCACATGCTATAAATGGTTACAAAACCGTTTAGTTTTGTATTCAAGATTTTTAAACTGCACATGCTACTAATGGTTTCAAAACCATATAAGTGAAAAAGTGCTTTTAACCATAAACCAAATGGTGGATCGGATAGACAGACTGCTGCCAGTTATTTTACTGTCATTTCAGAATAAAAATTATAACAGTGTAGTTGTTCGAAGGACTAATAATTGAAAGAAGAGTGATGTGCTAAACATTTAAAACCAATTATTTGTACATTTCTAGTCCGCACTAAATTTTTAAATGTAGGATTGGGCTTGACAAAAATAAGTGTGCCATATTCCATACTAATATTGCTGCAGGTTAACTATTAAACCAGTAGTTGATTCCTCAATGATTCTTAAAATAATGATTTGTGCGTGAAATAGTGTTTAAAGTATAAAAAGTGGGCTTTAAAGAACATATTATTTCTTATTTACTTTTTATTTAAATATCGAGCTGAAACATTTAAGTTATCAAATAGAAAATATTGTTTGATAAATACCATTTAATTCAAAATCAACAATTGTAATCAAATTATTTATACATTGCATAACTAAGCATTAGTTCAGAATGTTTAAGATTGCTCTATACAATTAAGAAGGTCACTGTGCTATCACCCGTGCGCCGTAGCACATTCGGCACCTTTTAGGCCAATTGGATGGTTCGTCAAGCACATTTACCTCTTTCTGGAACAGCAAATTCTCATCGAAAAAACTAAACAAACAGCACCACAGATCCTGGACTCCACGAGGAATCATATACTTGAGCTCTAAATTATTTGAAGAATAATAGTGGCTAAAAACGGTGAACATTTAGAAAGAAATAGTGCTTCATTTCTAGTTATTCATACTATTTTTTGGATTAAATGGTGCCAGATTGACAACACAACTCTAGCGGGAGTTGAAGATGAAGAAGATTTTTAACTCGAATAAAAGTTTATACAGTATTCAAAGAGAGTGTCTTAGAACACTTTAAGTTATATCTTCTTTTTTCTTGAACTTCAAACACTTAAGTCTTTAAATAGAAATTATTGTTTCAGTGAACACCACTCAATTTCAAATCAGAAATAAATGCAAACCAACTCGGTTCCTTCAGAAATTAATTTCGAAAGATTAGGATTGCACCATACACGGAAGAAGCTCTCTCAGTGCCATAAAAGAAAACGAAATCAAACATAGAAAAAAAGACCAAACCACGTGATCGGATGCATAGATTAAGTATAATAATTAACTGAAAGAGATATCGACTTCCCCTCCCTCCTTTGCAACTCCTCCACTTCAAGAAGATCTTGCCCACGTCGGAAGGAATAAGGTTTTCCTTGCCTAAATTGATGGGAAGGAGCGACCCGGAGAATGCACGTGATCAGAATAGGAAACAGAAAATGCGGGTTCCTTTCCAGCCTTGCCAAAAGACCGAAAATGCAAATTAGTCTACGGCAAAAGAGAAAAGACAAAGATTGGTGCGAAGGACCATCGCTCGTTTTGCAAAATCTACTCTACCATAAGGGTTGACAATGATGGAGAGGGACTCATATCGTGTGATGGGCAGATCGTGATCTTCGGATTTCGATTTTGGGTGGGTTGTTTGTTTAGTATGGGAACGTGGTAATTGCTATTGATTTCGATTTATGAGGTGTTATTATGCTGGAGATTAGTTATTGGGTTTTGATAATTGATTTGAATAACTGTAAAACTGTAGAGTTCAAAAATTAGTTTAGATAGCATCATTAAAAAAAAAATCACTTACGGATGGTTTATTATTATTATTATTTTTATATAACCGTCGTTGAGCAGCCATCCCAAATTTTATGGGTTTACGACTGCTATTGTTCAACTCCGTAGCCTTGTAATTTTGAACCAATCCAGAAGACAAGGGAACTCCTGGATCGAGTATTGAGAGAAATTTGCCTTCATAGAGGACTTTTTGATGGAGCTAGCCCGCATTTGCGTTACACGGAGAAGAAGACCAAGAGAACCTCCTACGGTTAGCCTGACAGCAAGGGGACTCTAACCCATGATCCATCTACCACTGAGGATCTTTCATGTTAGCACTGTGGTCGGTGTAAGCCGGATGTGGAATTCGTATCGACTGGGATTCGAACCTGGTTCGCCTTATTGGAAGGCAAAGGCTCTATCCCCTGAGCCATCGCAGCTCACTGATGGTTCATTTTATTTTATTTTATAACCGTCGTTGAACAGCCGACCCAATTTCATGGGTTTACGACTACTTACGTTCAACTCCGTAGCCTTGTAATTTTGAACCAATCCAGAAGACAAGGAAACTCCTGGATCAGTACCCCCAGAGGTATTGATTTGTTGTGGGAACATGGAGGACTTTGAGACTCGACAGATTTAACGTGCATCAGTCACCATTTACTACACGGGGAGTCTTCGGCCGGCGAGGATCGAACCCACGACCTCTTGGATATGGGCCTTGGACGACTCCAGCGCCCTACCGACCTGGCTATCCCGACCTACTGATGGTTTATTGTAGTAAATGTACTAATAGTTCAATCTTTGTTTTGCTTGTGCTTACTTGAATTCTTTTTATTGATGTTTACCAAATTTTATTTTCGCAATAGAAAAAAAAGCAGTTTCGTGATAGGAACAATCGGTTTTTATTTAGAAATTATCAAGTGACATGACAGCATTTCAACAAGTTTCATAATTAGCTGTTTAATGTTTTTTAAAGATTTAAATGTTCGAAATTAAATTGATAAAATAATGTTTTACATTATAATCGAAAATATACATGAAATATATTTTTCAGTATCGTCAGATTGTGTAAATGTTTAGATAAAGATAATAGCGCGAGTAGAAATATACTGTCCTGAGACTTTTTCTACAGTCGCAGCATCAAGTTATATACCATAGTTCAGAGTCAAGGAGTCAAGTTATATACCATAATTCAGAGTCAAAGAGTTAAGTTTTATACCATAGCTCAGAGTTAAAGAATAAAGTTATATATCATAGTTCTGAGTCAAAGAGTCAAGTTATATACCATTATTCAGAGACAAAGAGCCAAGTTATATGCTATAGTTCAGAGTCAAAGAATAAAGTTATATACCATATGGATATTATTACTTCTGGAATTCACATGGTAGAACCTTAAATTTTTAATCCCAAGAAACTGAAGCAGTAAGATATTACATGATTACAAACTTCATTTGCTTCAAAAATATACAAATCTGAAATAACAGTCGACATGTTTCAAGAGCTCAAAATCAGACGTCTATTTTCAAGACTTGTCAGACGCGAAAGGGACGAAGCAAAAGTTATTTGAAATATAAAACGTAAAGTTACAAAAGAAAAATTGAAAAATAAAGGGGAGAAGCAAACGTCTGGGATGTTTTGAAAATGGGTGTCTTGACAATGATTATTTTCTTTAATTGTATTAAATTGATACATTTTATCATTTTTGTTAATATTTTTCGTTTATCAAAAGAGTAAGACCCTGAGAGATTATTTCTAGTTGATTTATTGATTTCAATGATACATTAATTATAATAATAATATACAACTGCTTAAAAAATATATAAAGAATTAAAAGTTTTTAAACTATATATATATCAATTAACTTTGTAAAAAATTAAACTTTGTAGGTTAATTAACTTTATTCTATGATAATAATACTAGAATAATTCTTTAACGACTGATTATTTTCTTTAATTGTATTAAGCTGATAAATTTTATTACTTTTGTTAATATTTTTCGTTTATCAAAACAGTAAGATTCTGAGAGATTATTGTTTATTTATTTCATTCATACATTAATCATAACAATATTGTTATATATATATAACTACTTTAAAAATATATTAAGTATTCAAAGTTTTTAAACTATTTATATTAATTAACTTTGTAAAAATTAAACTTTGATGATGAATTAACTTTATACTATGATAATAATATTCAAATAATTCTTTTATGATTGATTATTTTCTTTAGTTGTATTAAATTGATACATTTTATTATATTTGTTAATATTTTTCGTTTATCAAAAGAGTAAGACCCTGAGAGATTATTGTTAATTGATTTCATTGATATATCAATTACAACAATAACATTATATATATTACTGCTTTGAAAATATATAAAGTATTAACATTTTTTAAACTTTTTATACTAATTAACTTAGTAAAAAATTAAACTTTGCTGATTAATTAACTTTATACTATGATAATAATATTAAAATAATTCTTTTATGACTGATTATTTTCCTTAGTTGCATTAAAATGATACATTTTATTAATTTTGTTAATATTTTTCGTTTATGAAAAGAGTAAGACCCTGAAAGATTATTGTTAATTGATTTCATTGATATAAAACAATAATATTATATGTATAACTGCTTTGAAAATATATAAAGTATTAAAAGTTTTTAAACTTTTTATATTAATTGACTTCGTAAAAAAATAAATTTTGAAGATTAATAAACTTTTTAAAAATATCTGATTGCATTCGAATAACCATTAAATAATAACATTAAATTCGGTACGAATAGCAATAAATTCGGATTGAACAGCCCTAATCGAATTGAACGTTAATAGTTACTGAGAGGCCCTTTATTTCCTTGATTCAATAAGAGTGGACGTAACTAGGCAATGTAACAGTAAGTTTTTACGAACAGTAAGTTTTTCAAAATATTAGAATACGCATTTATCACCGCTCAGATCAAACAATAGCACATTACTCTTGAGTTTATCAACACATTCGACCAATGCTTCTATTCCATGGAATTCGGAAAGGGTAGAGATGCTGTTAATCAGGCTCTCCCTCATCCCTGTTTCATTCATCTTTCACTTTCCAGCTTCATCTATCCCCACCTCCAATTTCCCAACATGGTCACCTGATGAGGGTATGAGCCCACAGTCTATCCGTAACCGCCACTGCAGAAAAGGGGGTTGGGCAGACGATTAGGTGATGTTCGGTGCCAGATGTTGCCGCGATGTTGAGCCGCAAAATTTGCCGCGGTGTTCCTCTGTTTTGGGGGATACAATGAAAAGGGGGATGATGGGGGACCGAGCACTAAATTATTCACCTCACAAATGTATCGATTACTGGGGGCTTGGAAATATTAAGCTAGCTAATTAACCCAGTTTGAAGAGAACTGTTGGGGATAATTTGTGGATTAATTTACCCTCTTCAAAAAAGGATGGAGAAAGATTGTCGTAAATGCACTCTTCATGTTGTCTGAAAAGGAAGTGTGATAATTAATGTTAAGGGTTAATTAATCATTTGTAAAGTGATTAGATACTATGGTTTTGTCCCATAACATCTGGTTTGCGGGATTTTTTTTTTTAAAGTTAAAATCGTTTTTGCCCTCAATACATATTTTTTTTTTACAAAAGAACAGTGAGAAACAAATAAGAAATTAACTGATAGTCTTAAAAATAGGTGGACATTCTCTGAAGCTTCATTGTATGTACAAGAATCCTTTTTTCTTGGATTGAGTTGAATAGTAATAATAAGCCAGCTCCTAAAATTGTATTTAGTGTTAATTTAATAATTGTTTTAGCAATTGTTTTGCTTACAAGCAAAATTTCATAAGAAGTGTACTTGTAAATATTACTTTTATCTTAGGTGAATATTTAGGAGGAACTGCGCAAGAAGTATAAGTACTTGCAAATTTGTAAATTTCATTTTTAGTATACTTAGATGAATATTAGTGGAATTTCATATGAAGTGCAATTGTAAATTTTTTTGCAATCTAAATATTATAGTTTTTAAATTGATTCTCTATCAGAAATGCGTATTAATAAAAACTCATCCATGATTCTTTATACTGATATCTTAAGCACTTGTTTTTATTTTTTATTTACTTTTTATAATATATTTTCAGAAAAATGTAATATATTTTTATTTAAGCAAAATCAATGTAACTGTGTCAAACTAAAATTACTTTGAACTGAATTTAATGTTAGAAGGCCAAGGGGAAAAAACGGCTTTTGTTCAGGAAAGCTGATCTTGAGAAAAAACGAATTTCAAAGATTTTTTCCGAATTTTCAAGCAGCAAGCCTACGATTGAGATTGTAAAAATAAAAATTTACATAAATGACATATTTACATCCCCCAAAAATTTCGAAACAAATTACACAATTTTTGATGTTGAAAAAAAATCTATTTTTTCTTGTGTAAACTTGGACAAGTACCGTTCTTCCCTAGCTTGGCTTATTTTCACTGTATAATAACTTTTACCTTCACTGTAGAGAGCCAATTTTCCACCTTATTGATTTGTCAAAACTTTGTAATTTTATAACCATCGTTGAACAGCCGACATAATTTTGAGTTCAGGACAACCAATATTCAACTCCGTAACCTTGAATTTTTGAACCCGATCCAGAAGACAAGGGAATTCCTGGGTCAAGTATTGGAAGAAGTTTTCCTTCGTGAAGGACTTTTAGATGCAACTAACTTGCATTTGTGATACAAGGAGAGAAAAATCACAAAAACTTCCACGGTTAGCCTGACGGCAAGGAGACTCTAATCCATGATCCGTCTATCACTGAGGATGTCTTACGTCAGCACCGTGTTTGGTGCTAAAGTAAAATTTCCTCTGTTTCCTCCCAATTTGTTCATACTAATACCCCTCTTGTATAGACATTATGCCTTCTTATAAACCTTACATAGCTTTTGAATCTAAATAATTTTAGTCATTTCTTTTGGCAATTTATAAATTGATTTTGCGTCTTTTAGTATAAATATAAAGTTGAAAAACATGGGACGATATAAATAATTAACTACATATTCGTTATGTTCGTTTTTGAAGAGCGTTTCTTAAAAGCATTTTTGGGAAGGGAGAAAAAAGAACGATATCCATAAAGGCAACAAGATAAAAAAATTTTTGTATTGAGCTACTAAGGGGGAAATCTCGGAAACTTGTAAAATATGTACATGGAAACAATACTCAGGAACAGTTTGATGTAACAAATGTCACCTTTGGGGAAAATGTCACCTTTTTTAAGCTATTCGACTGTTGCGAATTGTGGATAAAAGAATTTAATTTTTAATCTTCATTTCCAAAAATATTATTTGGTTAGGAAAATTTTCCTAGTCGTTTCAGGTTTCTAGTTTTTTTCACAAATTTCGTTTTTTATCATTTCTTTAAAAAAAAAAAAAAAAAAAATAGATGAACAACGAATAATTTCAAATAAAATATATTTGCAAATAAGTTCTAAAAATGATGTAAGTCTTTAACTTTTAGGAAATTAATTTTTATTATTAATTTCTAAGACTGATAGAAAGGGACATTTCATGAAGCAATTTGTGAACATTCCCCTGACTTTTGGGATCATGACTCAGTGGCGCACCGAATGCGTGACACATGGGAACTTCTGACTGTTCAAGACATCCGATTAGGTACCCTACTGGATTTCGTACCGGGCACTCCACCCACATCTTTGCAAACAAGCCCGTTTGAAGCAATTATTGTGAAACCACAGGTATGCGAATATTTCTTCTGCCGGTATCCTTTCCTTCATTTCAAATAATCGAAAGATTCCTTTGAAAGAAAAGAATGAGAGTTTGTTCAGACCTACTATTGCTGGTTTCTTCAAACTATTTGACAAACAGAAGAATTTGTAATCAAGATTTTTTTAAAATTATTAATTATGAATGATCAATTAGATTTTGCTAGTTATTTGTTGAAGTTTTCGTTTTTCCCAATCAATTAGGATTTTACTAATTCACTAGAGTGCCAATGATTACTTTGCAATTTTTTTTTCGACGTTAAATAGAGTGTAACATCAAAATTATAAATTAATCAATTAGTTAGTTTAATCAATTTTAAAAAAAAAATTAACACCGATTTAGTTAACCAGAGTTTTATCAACCAACTAATCACACAAACTAAGCACACCAAATGAAGCTATTTAGCTCCTTGAATCTGCGTACATATTATAGCCGTGAGGGCTAATGTGTCAGTCCCATGACCGAAAGAACTGAGTTCGAATCCCAACGTTGTCCCCCCACTACTTCTTTCACTCCTCTATAAACATGAAGAATTTCCAGTGTCCTGCAATCTCCAAATTGAGTACTGCACTCTCTAATGTCCAATACTTAAAAGTCTAACTCCAATGTTCAGTTAAATTTCCCTTTTTTTCTGTTTTGAAACCATGCCAGGTGTAAATGTTCAAAAAATAGTATAGTTTGGTATTCATGGTTTTATTACCATACTAGTTGTAAATGGTTTCAAAACCGTAAAAGTAAAATACATTCTTTCCCGAAACTTTCACGGTAAATTGGATGAATGGACTACTGCTAGTTCTTTTACCATAATTTTGGAATGAAAATTCTAACAGTGTAAAAACCAACCCGAGAGAACTTTATTTTATTATACGAGGGCCCGAGGGATAGTTTTCTCCAAAAAATATGCTTAAGCAAAATAAATAAATAAACAAATAAATCAAAATAAAATAATTAAATAATATAAATTCTTCAGTCAACAAAATAATTGTATTAGTATATAATAGTTAACAGTTACTGCTGATAGTGGTGGTGGTGTGATAATTTTGAAATATAAATAATTTTAAATTAATAGTTTTAAAAAAATAATAAGTTTTAAAATATAAAATGATTTTGAAATAGATAAACGTTGTTCATAAATAATAATAATAATAAATAAATAAAAAATAAAATAAATTTTTACATCTTAGAAAACATTAAATTAAAATACTTAAATAAAAGCTATTGATCATGTGTAAAGATTAAATATTGTTACAATGAAAACATTAAGTATTTGGTATTTATAAGAGAGAATGATGCTATGAATAGTGATACATACAATACAGCACTGCGAAAACGCTTGTTTTTCTCGGAGCTGTGGGTTATAAGTTCCAGAATTATATATAATTAGGATGAAAGTAACACTCTTGTTTGGTGCAGTTACTCTATTCGGTGCAGCTTTCTTCACACATAATTTCAATTCTGTATACATCGAGTATCACTACTAATATACGTATTCTATAATGTGTCTATTACGATGTTGTTGTTGTTGTAAGTCATTAAGGCAAAGGGTGAGATTGTTCCTGTTCTCCAGTGGCGCCAGCTATGGCCAAGAATGTGACTTATGCCACACCCGTTACGTCACACCCGTTAATAGGGCGAATCCATTCATACATTCATTCATTCATCCACAGACAATAATTTTGAAATGAACCAGAGAACAATCAATTTCCAATTCAGCACCCCCAGTGGTATAATTTGTTATGGGAACATAGAGGGCTTTGTGACCCAACAGATTTATCGTGCACCTGTATCCATTTACTGCACAGGGAGTCCTCAGAAGGCTGGATTCGAACCGTGGCCAGAGGCCTGCCTTCTGGCGTCTATTACGGTACTACATGCTAATAAAATATTGTTGGATTTTATATGTGCCTCAATATTTTGCATTTTTCATTAAAACAAAACAACCTCAATTTATATATTTATTGCAAATTCAATTCAAGTTTTTTAATATGGGAATAAGCAGTTATTTATTGTTTCATTTAAAAATATTAACAGTGGTGCTCATATTTTTAATGAGGCTATGCATATTTATGATTTTATTTAGCTCAAAAAAAAAAATCTTGATGTCAAAATTGTAAATTTAAGCAGTCAAAAGTTTTTACGGTAAGTTACTTTTAATAATATCACCATCAAAATATCAGTGTGACCCACGAAGAATCTTTCGTCTGCATATAAACTGCATATACAATTTGATGCATGATGCTTGTCGGCTATTAAAATTTTTGTTTTAAACGTATTGATTTCATTATTCATAACCAGCTGAATACATTCTGAACGTTCTGCGTACGAGATTAAAAAATATCAACAAATCAGTATGGAACAACAATATGAAATCCTGCATAGAATGATGTACATAGTTTATATTTATTATTTTTGCTGGGAGAGGAGTAGTTATCGACCATGTCAACCTTAATCTATGAAAAGGTACCTCATCATAGAATCGAGTTAGCATGTCTTATATACTAGTGAACAGTAATTATATTTTTGTAGTGGTAGATCCTCTACAGTACTCCCACACTTGAATTTTAATTGTGATAGTATTCAATGAACGGATACCATTAGTTGATTCATTGCNATTTTGAAGGCATGTTTAAATACAATTAAATTAAAATTAATAAATCAAAATAATATCTAAAATATAAACCATCAACGTCCCCACCCCCTCCTACGGGCCGCGGTAAAATTATCAAACGTTGACAGGTCCGCAGAGATAAAAAGGTTGGGGAACACTGCTCTACAGTACTCCCACACTTGAATTTTAATTGTGATAGTATTCGATGAACGGATACCATTAGTTGATTCATTGCTGCTTTGTGAGAAGCTGGGAGAGCTGTATTAAGATCACCGTACTCTCTGGAGTGCTAATTGTGAGAGCTGTATTAAGATCGTGGTCGCTCCTGTGTTGTCCTTAGCAGTCGAGTGTATACGTTGTACATTACGTGTGATCGAAACTGAGTAGCACCAGCTCCAGGAGGTGGATAATGTCGCAGTCACAAGTAGCAAGTCAACTGCTCAGTGTGAACCATCCATCGAAGTAGGCGTGTTCAAATCGTAGTTGGCGCTTCTGCCAAGGTAGGCGTGTTCGTATCACGTCCGGGTTACCAATGTAGAGATTGTAGTTAATCGAGACTGTCAACCTTCTTGTATGAAAAGGTACCTCACCCCAGAATCGTGATAACATGTCTTATATACTAGTGAATTGTAATTATATTTTTGTAGTGGTAGATCCTCTTCATTTCATTTACTAATTATATTACCAAAATTAACTAAGCATCATGATCATCCACAATGGATTTATTGCGATTTACTGCGCATTTTCTAAATGATTTATTACCATTTCTCTGTTATTTTTTGTATTCCAATTACCACCTTATAAAAAATTAATCACGCATCACTGGCGTCGATAATGATATAACAATTTTTTAGCTTTCTCTTAAACGAATTAGCGCCATTTTTCCATTAATTTTTCTTTTCAGTGCATAATTTATTTTCTTTTATTTTAAATAACGTTGATTTTAAAATAATTTAGTCTTATAGAAATGCGTTTTACAAGTATAGTTATAAAAAGTATAAAAATAAGCACGTGGTTCCATATTAATCAAGGAATACTGACTTGGTGACGTAGTTCGCTTATGACTGTGATGTCACGCTCACGTGGACATAATGTTGACATTATCTGATATCTTATTATATAAAAATCTAATGATGGTGTCGCAGTTTTCCATTGTTGTCCTTTCATTTTTATTGGCCGGAAAATCACGTGGCAGGATCCAGTTTTTCCTCAGTCGTTTCCATATTGTTTTGGTTGTCATCAGCATAAAATTATTAAAATTCATAAAGGTATTGTTTTTCCAAAAATATTTTTGTATCCCTCATTTATTATCATTTATTACACAGTTATTTTCCCGTACTGTTATTATTATGCTTTTAATTCAAGAGTTTAAAACTAAAAGAATTGTATTTTTTTATTATGATTATAATAATGCAATTTTGCTCAACATTTTTAGAAAAAATTACTTAGAAAGATGGTCTGATCTTATTACAATTACTATACTTGTGCAAATAACATTAATACACTTTTATAAATTACAGATAAAGAGATGTGTCACATGATTTAGAACTTAATGATCAGCTTCATGCACAATAAGATGCAAGCGGAAATAGTATTTAATATAACCGCCAGTTTGGTAAGCGAAAATATTAAACTCATCAAAGTTATTTGAACATATAATGCTATATAATGTAATAACAATATAAATGTTATTTATAATACTAATAGATAATATTTATTATAATACTAATCTAAATATTTATAATACTTATAGATAATAACATTTGGGCGTGAGAAGTGGAGGCAGAAGCGTAAGAAAACAGAATTCCTTTTAGTACATATGGGTGATTCTTTGGAAACATGACAATTAGGACCAAAAAATTTCTTCAAATTTAAATCTTCAGAATAATCTAAATTTTTTTTTGTATACTTCTTTAGTTACATTTATTAATCTCTTACAGACAGCTGTGTAGTTTATTGTCATTTGCTCGAGAAAAGAAATAAAATAGAAATTCAGCAAATCTTGAATGTCAGGAAAATGACATATTAGTTTAGAAGTTTAAAAACAGTAATTTTAAGTTAATAAAAAGTAACTCAACATATTTAATTTTGCTTCTTTTATACAGTCTAAATTTAACAATGATAGAACAAACGGTTCTGGAATTACAAGAGGCACACATACACACAAATTCTTAATTTTATTTTATAAAATATTTATAAATATAACATAAATCAAATAAACTATTGTTATATAATGAATAAATTAGTAATTTATCGATGATATTTATTAGATAAATAATTTTATTTAATAAAATGATGACTGATATTTTTTGATTAAATTTCCTAATCTTTCAATTTAAATCTCATTATGTAACTGATCTAAATCTACAGCAATTCAAATTGACTGAAAATCTTTAATTGAAATATCACTTATTAATTTATTCATCACCATATTTGATCACTATCTTTTTTTATTGAGACATTCAGAGAATGAACAATCATCGGCTGTGATTACGATGATACTAACTTCATTCCTGACAAAAACAAAAGTGTTTTAGAGTCTTAGTCACAAGATGTATTTGAAATCGAGTTTTGCGATCACTATCTGTTGCTTATGTCTGAAACTCGACAACTAGCCAAGACGTCGGCGAGGATTACGCAAAAAGGTAAAAGGCAAGTCGACCTACATAAATGGTTTTTCATGGCTTACAAAGCTTACCTGCGTTGTATTTTATTTTATTTTTATAGTTTGGTTTAAATTTTTTTTTCTTCTTCTAACACCCTGAACGGACAACCTTTGACCTGTTTATTTCTCAAGGAAAATGTATGTCCCTTTCGATGCTTGCTTTCACATTTATTTTCTTTCTTCTTTGATTTATTTCATTTATAGCCGTTGGCAACGAGGGAAAGTGACTAACGATATAAATATATTTTTTTCCTATTTTTAAAGTATTTTATTTCATTTTTACCTTCTGAGGGAAGAACTTGGAGGTTAAATTTGATGTTTGGTTTCTTTGATTATTTGCCAAAAATGTTTTTGATTTTGCTGCGCTCTTGATTGCAAATATTGTAATGCGTCATCAACATTAATTTAATTGTTATTATAATTTCATGTTGTTTACTGCTTAGATAAATGTCGATATTTTTTGTAGCAATTTTCAAGGGTGTTCCTACTTTGAATTTAACAAATTAAAAAAAATAAATTATATATATATATATTTTAAAGTTTATTTTTTAACCCTAAATTGTTCTTTTCAAATTGCTTCCTTTCCTCATTCCATATTAACATAATTATAATGTAATTTTCTTTCTAATTTTAACCATTGAATCCTCAATTCAATTTTTTTCAACTTCAACTATGAGGAAAAGAACTTCGGATTAAATTACGGCATAAATTACTGACAATTTGGATGCATGATCAGTAAAACCCATTTTCACCGTAAAGATAAGAATAAAGTTCTTCTTAAGTTCACCGTAAAGATAAGAATAAAGTAAGAGATAAAGTTCTTCGTCTTCTTCTTTGTTAGCGCTACAGCCCCTTGCAGGCCTAGACTGCCTCAACAGCTGACAAACGCCAGTGCCTCCTATCCATGGCAACTCTCTTCAAATTTCAAATCATTTTCGATGTCGTTGAGCCATCTAGTAGGGGGTCTGCCTCTAGGACGTGGCCCTTCGGGGTTCTTAAAGGTGACTATTCTCATGGCACTATTTTCAGAGCTTCTCCACAGATGGCTCAGTCATCTCAGCCTATTACTGCGGATTATTTGTGAAATTTTGGACTGCTTGTAGAGTCGGTAGAGCTCGAAGTTATATCTGGTTAAATTTTTAAAGTAATATAGATTTAATTAGAGTGATTCAGTGACTTTACGGCAATTATTACGATAAAAATTATAGTGTAACAGATTTTTTTTCCCTGTAAATTGTTCCGGTAAAAATGAATTTTATGGTAAAAAGAAACGGCACAATGAGTGCTGATATTTTGACTGGAAATTTATCCGGAATTTTTTACAGTGTATCTACATATTAATTAATTAATTAATTAATTTATTTATTTTTTAATTTTATGGTTTAACCTCAAAATTCTTTTTGATTTTAAATATCTATAATAAGGTATTTAATGTATTCAAATAACAAACCTGTTCAACTTACGTTCAATAAATTAATATACATCATTACCTTGCAATTTTAACCACTTATGTCATATTAGTAATTATTTTAATAGCAAGAGTCAACTTGTCGAAGCATGAAAACAATCTCTTCATTTTTTATGCCTGTAGAAAATCCTCATTATTATAGCAAAACATGTTCCCTTGTTCAAGCCTTAACTAGATGAGTAATTTAACAGGTTTTTTATTTTAAGACATTAAATGCCTTATTATAGAAATTGAAGAGTTACTATTTTTTACAAATATATAACGTGACGTTCTAAGCAGTATAACAAATCAAGTTATACTATCAAGTCCTCCGTTGACTTCTTTTCGAAATGATTTGCGAAGCTTGTTAGGTTGTTATTTTATTTAACTTCTTATTAAAATAAAGTAATAAAATATAAATAAATAAACAATTAAATTTAATAAAATTAAATTTACAAAGCTTAGAGAGCTTATATATATATATATTGTTATATATATA
>NC_092212.1:36358029-36369626 GCF_043381705.1 Parasteatoda tepidariorum | reverse complement strand
ATGTATATATATATATATATATTAGAATCAAATAATCTTTTGGGCAATTTTATGGATATAAAGTTCTTATTATTTGAGTCTAGTGGATTTTGTTTGATAATAAACAAGTGAAGAAATTCTCTAACAAAAATATTCAATATGCTAACAAAATGTTAAGAGGAAAAAAAATTAAAATATATATTTTTTTGTGCAATAATTAAAAATAACTGTAATACGTAAATTAAATTGAATTGATTGTTTTTTTTCCCCCTTTTTTTTTTAAATTTTTTGCATTTACGTACATCTATTTCTACACATTTCTATTTTAAAAATTTCAAATAATTTTCTAGTATTATTTAAATCTCGAGTCTCAAAAAGATAGGGAGTCATATGAAAACTTTATAAAAAAAAAACAACCTTAAAATAAATAATTAATTCTTTTAACTGCAACTTTCATTTAGTTGATATCTTTCATCAAACTTGTTTACCCAATTGGTAAAAAAGAGGAAAAAAAATTACTTCGCGTGACAACATCTCCACTATGATATAGTGGAAGTTCATTACATCATTAAGCACAATAAAGAAACATCAGGGATGGTGAATGTCCAAAGTTAATCGATTATGTGGGAATCAAAAATTCACATCCAATGGTCCCAATAAAGATGCCATTAATGCACGTCGAAATTTTATTGAAGATATCACGCTACTTGAATCCCACCTACCTTGTCTCCTCTTTGCACAATCGATTGAAGTTTGTTTTTTAAGTATGGATTTCTGTTCAATCGAGAAATCGTCAATAATGCTGTTAGTTTTTAATGCAGTCATTTCGGGTTATTAGTCATGTTAATGGATCGTGCGGTGCGTTTCCATTTTACCACGGGATAGTTTTCATATTCGGGGTGGTCAATAATGTCAGCGGAAATGATTTTCCGCTTAGTTAATAACACTGTTAGAAACTACGGGGCGAGTTGGACCATTTGGGTCATTAGTCATGTACATTGATTGTGCGTTAAATAATACGCGTCTTCATTTTACCACGAGATGGCTTTCGTGGCTAAGGGGATAGAGCGTTTGCCTCGCAATGAGGTGAACTAGGTTCAAATCCCAGCCACGTCTGGTTGATACAAATTCTGCTCTCGCCTCGCACTCACCAGGGTGATGTATTTAAATATACTCAGTGGTAGACGGGTCATGGATTTGAATCCTCTTGTCATCGGGCTAAGAGGGGGAAATTTCGTGGGTTTCCTCGCCACTTAACGAAAAGCAGGTTAGTTTTATCAAAATTCCTCCAGGAAGGCTAGTTAGACCCAATACTTGATCCAGGAGTTCCTTTGTCTTATGGATTGGGTTCCAAATACAAAGCTACGGAGTTTAACATTAGTAGTCGTATAATTATAAAATAAAATAATCGGGAGATCAATAATATCAGCGGGAAATATTATTTTTTAGTTAATAACACTGTTATAAGCTTTGGGGCAAATTGAACCATTTGGGTCATTAATGATGTTAAAACGAGTAGTGGGGTAAGTAATAAGCGTTTCCACTTTACTACGGGACAGTTTTTATATTCAGGGTGGAAATGATGTCAGCGGGAATGATTTTTCGTTCATTTAATAGGAAAAAAAATTCTAGAAACTTCAGAAAAAGAGAGTTCAACCATAATGTCATTCCAAATTGCTGCAAGTGGTATGGATGAAAAAAATCTGGTTTTTAAATCAAACTGCGTTACAACGTTTTTGAAAAATTTAAGAAATGGAAGTCACACTGAAATTCAGCATATATTCAACCCAAATGACTGCCAAGAACAGTGTTACATTGGAATTTAAAATTTCTTGCAGCACTCTCAGGCGCTGAAAGGATAGATAGACTGGCAATAGTAGTAACTTTTCAAGGCAAGGAGCAATTCCCAACTTCAACTGGTGAAGATCAGGCAATGGCTGTTTTCGAAGTAATAAAAAATGATGAAATGTTGGCATATTTCTGTGATACAACAACAAACAACAAAATCGCCCAAGCGTATGCAGGCTGTTATGGATGCAAAAGGGGAATGACACCATATTAATATATAACACGTATTTCTCCAAGTCCGTACCATTGGGTGGCTGGATGCTTTTAGCCAGATATTGTACCTACACTAGGTAGATTAACTTTGGTGGTGAAATTCTTCATTGATGAAATTGAAAACAAATATTGTCTAATATAAAAATAATTTAAAATAAATTCAGAAAAACACATTAATTGACTCGAAACATTACACTTTTAGACATTTTGGAGTGTATGAAACGTAATAATATCGTTCATATTGTTGCAGTATGTGGTACGAAGTTGAATCAAATCATCGAACTTTTTAAACTTGATTAGACGATACTATGATTAATCTTAAATGGAGCAAATTCTTACTGTATAATGGTTCAAGGTTATTGTTTTCTGATGGTTATGGAGTTGGATTGATTTTCTAAGCATGTATTTTAGATGAATAATTAATTGCAAAATTTAAGAAGCTTTTCGGATTTCAAGCAAGATTCTTAAAAAAAATCATTTGCCATTTTATTTAAACTGAGCTCTCATTCCCGTAAATATATTTTAATTTCTTAGATCAAATAGAAAAAAAATTTTAAGTAACAGTTTATTTTACAACAGCGTTGTTTAAATAATAAATTAGGAGCAAGTTATTCAACAACTTTTACAATAATCGTCTGAAGTTGAAGATTTAATTATAAGAATTTTTATTTTATTTATCGGTTTCTTACAACAATCACTTAACAATACTATTCCCTTAATTACATGTTGAGATACTAACGCTACCAAAGCCCGATGCTTAATTCCAAAACAAACAGACAATGTTTCGTAGAATACACGATGAAAAAAAAAATCGAACTTACATTTTCTTCTCAATTCCCTTTCTTTTCTAAATACCTATTTGCCTTTACTTAATTCTACCAGTAACGTTTGCTATACGACTCATTAGAAAAACAAAAACGCATGTAAAGGAAAAAGGTAAAGGGAAAAAAAACGCAACGTTCGAATGGCCAAAAGGGATCACAAAAATCAATCTAGCCGAAAAGAGCAAACAAAGAAGGGAAAAAAATTCTAAGAAAATGATAAAAATTCGATTTTTCGGATTCAACAAAGAGGCAATCACAAGTAGAAAAGGTAAGAAAGTAGTAAAAAAATACTACGACTTTCACTTCAATGTTAAGAGGTTTTCTCCTCACAAAGAAATCCCTCCGAGGGAAAAACCTCTCCAAAAGAGTAGGGAATAATTTGTATTTGCCTTTTAAATTAGCCCCCATTACCATATTTAATGGCTACGCCACAATTACGGCTCAACAGGTAGAACATAGGGCTCCTTGATAAAACAAACATCTAAACTCGCCTCCCCCTTCAACGAGCTTTTCGCTTTTATTTTAGTCGTTTGCAACTGGGTCTTTACTTCATATATAATCATCAACCCACCCTGTTTTTATCCCCCCCCCCTTCACCAAGTAAGATCTCTTCATAATGTTTTTCATTTTTTTCAGTGCATTTTACTTTTTAGAATTTTATTTTCTAGTTATCACGTTGTTCTTCCGACGTTTTTGTTGATTTTTTTTTATTCGTTCGTATTCGCCATTTTTTCTTTCTTTTTTAAATTCTACTTCACTTCTCTTTTCGATGTTTTAGTTATTTTATGGCAAAAATTTCATCGGAGAGCTTCCACCGGCTCGCCTTAACTCGTTGCTCTAATCAATTGATAATGTAAACTGCATTGCTCAATGACAATGTTTTTAATCTGCATACATTATAAGCATACTCAAGGCGGCAACTCTGAGAAATGGATGCGGAGGGATACAGAAGTTTTTCGATCTGTAGTTCCTTTTTAACTTTTTTTTTGTCGTTGCCATTATTATTATTTAGTACTTAGTGGAATATCGTCTGCTCAATTTTGTATTTGAAACTCATGTCTTAATTTCTTTTCGCTTGTTTTTATTCCAATTGCTTGAATTTTTATGTTGGTTGCCTTAATGGCAATATTCCCGAAGGCCTGTAAACCATTTTATTCGTCACCATGGCTTTGATTTTATCTTTACTAAAAGCTCTTTTTGTACATAGTTTTTTTTTAGAACATTAGAATATTCATTTTGTTCGAAATTTTTGCTCAATGGCACAGAAGGCTTTTTAGATATCTCTTTGATTTTAAAAGAAGAAAAATACTGCTGTTCGGAATCAAGTCTAAATGAAATGGATGGTTAATATTTGTTCTGAGGTCCAAGTGGTTCTGAAATCGTGAAAGCAAATACTAAGATTTAGGGAATAATGGGGAAAAAATCGGCTTTCTTTTCATGTCACATTAGGGATTTGGTGCAATAACACCAAATGTTTTTGAAAGAAATTTATGCAGTTTCCCAGGGGAATTGCTTGCAGTTATGCTCAGGTATCTGCATCAACAGCAGTGCTGTTGATCAGATTTTTTTTAAATGGCTTTGAATACTCAAGGGAATAAAAAGAAATGTTTATAGATCAATACTGTTTTTCATATTTCTGGACAACTTCTATGTTTTTATTGGATGAAACTTTGAACTTGTAATTGCATTACTATAGTAAATAAAAATAAAGAAAATATTTATGATTTCACTTTTAAATACTTCTCTTGGGTATTGAAAATGAGCTTCTTATTTTTTCCAAGTGTAGTAGGGTTTTTTAAAAAATAAAAGAAAGAAAACTTTCTCGATTATCAAAGTAAACTTGAATTTTCGTGACGTTGAGTAGAATGAAGTCATTGAGTTCAAATTCACAAATTGTAGTCGGGCGTCCAATGATATTATGCTGTTTTTTTAAATAACACTTTTTAGAAAATAATATGCTACTTTTATAACTATCGCAAGTTTTTAACAGTTATTTAGTTTTATTCGATTGAGTTACGTCCATGTTACCCTGCTTGGTTTTATGATAATAAGGAAAATTGCGTGAAGTGCTTTTATGAAAAAGTCACAGTCCTGTAAAAATAAAAAACGCTTTTAATCTTTTTTTTTAAGTATTTAAAAAGTTACTCCAACGCTGTATTTTGTGGGCTCATAATCATCTCGCCAAATTGGCGTTAAAAAAAGTCAGGGGTAGCTGCAATCTGGGAAATATGGTCTCAATAGTTTAGTAATCAATGGAGAGCGATCAAAAGTTTGGTTCCCTTAATGTTAATTTTACTTTTTGCGCAATACGTCATGTCGAGAGTTTTTATGCGATAAACTCGAGAACCTTTTAAATTAATTGAATTTGATTTTTGCGCACAATTATAAAATTCGTTTATCCACAAATAATTCCATGCAAAAATAAATTTTATAAAATACTTATTATTTTTTATTATTTTATTAAATAATATTAAAAAATTTTCGAATAGTAAGGCATACAGTTTAGTTTTTAAAATGAAAATTCTAAACATTTTATTTATTTATTTAGTTTTTATGAAACTGAAAATGTCCTTCAATCTTTTTTAGATGGTAGATTAATGTCGATACAGTTTTTAAAAATTTTCGTCGATTCAATTTTCACAATTAAAAATTTTATTTGGAAATGTACTGCAACTTTTTTTTCTTCATATTGTCTAATTCCTCGCAACAATGATTCTATTTCGAGTTAATGCCGGTTAATTTTATTTTAAGTAATCAAAGTCCTGCTAAACATGCGTCTATTTCTAAATAAGGATACTGCCAGTCGGTATTTTTATGAAAATGTAGTAGTTTTTATGAAACAATCTTCGGGACGCCTCAGGGCTTTGGGTTATAATCAGAGTTGATGGAAAAGGGATCCAAAACTAACTACAACTAAAACTCATTTTTCTTTTATTTGCTACATTTTCTTTCTTTTTGCCAATTATTGAAGAAGGCACGTCCAAATGCCTCGGGTTTTCATGCATTACTTTTTCGGAAGGAAGCCAAGAAGTCTCTTTTCAGTCTGAACTTGGTCCAAGATTGCAGATTCTTCTTTAATTAGTGGAAGAGATGGAGAAAAATGGTTCGGGGATCTGGATTTTTCCGCTTTCCTTTTATCTTGTTATTTCTTTTTAAAAGCAAAACGAAAATCTCGAGGCGCGTTCTGAAATACAGGCAATGTGCTAAAGCTCCGTCGGAAAAAAAAGGCTACGAGAGTACGTGGTTAGGCCTCGCATGGTTACTTGAGCATGGCTCGAGCCCGAGGCGAGGGGTTGCTCATCACAAGCCAATTTTCGTCGCCAAGTGGAAAATTCTTTCGTTATCTAACTAAATTTTGGAACTTTTTGAAAACTTTTTGTACTATATGTTGTGGAAATGAACTAAAACTGATGTAACACTTAAAAGTTTTTTTTTTCTTAAAAAAAACAAACAAAACTTTTAATAACTTGGAAGAAGTACTCTTGTTTGTTTTTGAAGAAAGTCATATTTCATATCTGCTTCATTCAAACGATTTGGAATATTTTAACACTTCATTTAATCTGTTTAGCCTTATGGAAATTGACGTTTAAGTGAAAAGTAACTTTTAACGTCAAATTCAATTCCAAATATTAATGATGTCTCAATGAATTCAACTCCATATTTAATATTAGCTTCATTCGAACGCTTTGGAATATTTTGACACTTCATTCAATCTGCTTAGCCTTATTGAAATTGACGTTTAAGTGAAAAGTAACTTTTAACGTCAAATTCAATTCCAAGTTTAAATGATATCTCGATGAATTCAACTTCATATTTAATATTAGCTTCATTCGAATGCTTTGGAATATTTTAACACTTCATTTAATCTGTTTAGCCTTATTGAAATTGAAGTTTAAGTGAAAAGTACCTTTTAATGTCAAATTCAACTCCAAATTTAAATGAATAACTCGCTGTGGCTTCTATAAGTTGCCATATCTTACAATGTTTTTAATCATCATCAATTAACAGTCATACTATGTAACTAATATTCGGAATCGTTAATTTCCGGAACTTTATTTTATTACTGTCGTTTTACAGTCGGTCTAAAAAAACGGGTTTACGGTTCTAAATGTTAATTTCACATAATTCAGAATCTATTCTAGGAAACAGGAAAATTCCCAAATCAAGCAATTAGTTTGACTCGGTAATGTTAAGAACTTAAGTTGAACTGGCCGTTGGATTCAGAGAAAAACCATGAAACATTCCCTTACTTTGACAGAAGAGGGAACTGATCTACCATCAGCCACCAGGGATATTTTCATTTGTACCATTACCACCAGTTCAGTGTTATGTTCAGTGGCACTTTGAACAGCATTTGGAACTACGAGCTATTGCAAGTATTCGATCTAGATCACTTCAATAAGCATAAGCCATTAACGCTTTATCTACTAAGCCATATTGGCATGGTAAATTGGAACACATTCCTTTTTCGTGGAAAAGAAAATCTCGTAACCCTCTCATGGTTAGCTCAGTGGAAATTAAGCGGAAGCTCATTATCGAGTCGTTTGTATAGGCTTGGAGCAGAATACAAACTTCCCATGGCCAGATTTTGAATCTGAGATCTTTTTTTAACACGAACCTAAAGCTAAATCAGTCCATGCCTTTTATATTTTAACTAATTTTTTAAGATAGTTTATCGATTTTTTAAAAGAGAAGATTAAGTGACTAACATGAATCCACCTGTCCTAATATTTAAATAAGATCCTGTAATTTAAAAATAAAAATTGTTTTTCAAATTATAAAATTATAGCTCTACCCATTACAAATGTGTGGCCCAACAAAATTCGTGGAGTAGTACTTTAGGGAAGATTACAGCTGTATTATGATGGATAAAGGAGACAAAATTCACATTTTTTTTTGTGGTGGGATATGGAGACAATGAGACTAATTTGTATCAATGATTTATTATGATGGATAAAGGAGACAAAACTCAAAACTCTTTTTTGTGGTGGGGGTGGAGACAATCAGATTAATTTGTATCAATGATTTATTATGATGGATAACGGAGATAAAACTCAAAACTCTTTTTTGTGGTGGGGGTGGAGAAAACGAGATTAATTTGTATCAACCTTTAGCATTTGTAGTCGAAATAGCATTTATGTCCAGTTTAAGTTAGGAAATTTTTAGACGCCAGGAAATAGGAAGCCCATGGTGCCAAATACTGAAATGGCGAACAGATAGTAATATACAAAAAATATTTATGATATTCAAGTTTCGACATTTATTTTTATCACCGTTTATATCTTTTTATTTTTTTCCCAATAATATTGGCTGCCATCGAAGTTTTTAATCGATTGTATAAAGATATACATATGGACATACGTATAACAGTATTTAAATTTTTTTTTCTCCAATGCCCAACTTTTAGAATGACCCACCTGGGCATCATACAGGCATCTAAGGGCAGATTTGTTGGCCACTCTTTCAGGGGCACCATATTAGGTGGGCCAACGTTGCTCCCACAGTAAGGACAGATAGTAAAGAGAAGGAAAGAACATCCATGCCTTGCCCGGGATTCGAACCCAGAACCTTTCTGGTGCAAAGGCAGTTTTTTTCTTTCAAATATTATATTAGAAATAATTTATAACGTACTTATCACTTTTTACTTACTACCTCCTATGAAAAGCGATCAAATTTAAAAGCAATCTCGAAAGTGCTAGAAATAAGACTTATGTGGTATTGGAATTAAAAGTCTCAAGTTATTAATTTTTTATTAGATCCCAAAACACCTTAAGAGGAAGCTATACCGTGGGAGAAACTCTTCATGGATAATTCTTTTTCTCATACAATGTAAATTTAAAATTTAAATTACAGAAACAGGGAGTTCATGTAAAGCTAGAGTAAATCGAAAGCTGATTTTATTTTTCAAAATATCAAAATGCTAAAATAAATATTCTCTTGTCTTGATTAATATTGAGCAGGATTACTCTGTTTTATTCAATGCAGGATTGCTCAAGAAAGAATGGATTACTCAAGATTACGCAGTAGGAAAGTAATCCTGTAATAATTTGAAATTTTGAAAAAAATTCAGCATTTGAAGCTACATGGTTTATTACTTGACATGGTTTATTACATGGTTAGTTTTACTTGAACTCATTTCTTTAAAGAGTAATAAATTTTAAATTACCTTCGTACGCAGTCTTGAAGAGTTTTTGGATTAACTAGCGTTCAAATTTCATCGCATGTTCCTGATTACAATACAAATTTCCACCAAGCTCTAATCTTTACAAGATAAATTTATTCCTATATCATCACCACAAGGAATTTATCGTTTATCAGAATTCTGACTACTTTTCAACGAACTATAGTTCTTAAATCACCACTAGAGTTTTATTGCCTCGTGACAATACGAATTTCAATTATTTTCTGACCATTGAAAACAGAATTGAATTCTTTATCAGAGAATTAATGATGAGACCAATTTATCTTTCAAATAAATGTTCGGATGATTTTCAACCAGCAAGTGAGCTCAAATTTTCACGTTTTCCAGACTTCAGTTAAAACTTTATACTCAATCGAAATTCTTACAGAGTTCTGACTAACTAGATTGCATATGATTTGACAACAGCTTTTTGATCGTTTTCGTTCGTTTGAGCTCTACACAGACTGTTTCAATAAATGGTAGAGGTTTAGAACCGTTTCCGTTTCCCTTTGTAATTTTAAAAAAAAAATTTGTTTGAACAAAATAAAAACTATTGACATCAAGATATTTTCCGGAATCGAACTGTTGTACTATAAATTGTTCTATGTGTTTCATTTCGTCATCATTCGTTTCATCTTTTTCATTCGTTTGAGCTCATCACTCATTTTTTCAATAAATGGTAGAGGTTTAGAACCGTCTCCGTTTCCCTTTCTAATTTTTAAAAAAAAAATTGTTTGAATAAAATAAAAACTATTGACTTCAAGGTATTTTCTGGAATCGAACTGTTTTACTATAAATTGTTCTATGTGCTTCGTTTCACCATCATTCGTTTCATCGTTTTCATTCGTTTGAGCTCTACACTCATTTTTTTCAAAAAATGGTAGAGGTTTAGAACCGTTTACGCTTCCCTTTGTAATTTTTTTTAAAAAATTTGTATGAATAAAATAAAAACTATTGACATCAAGATATTTCTAGAATCGAACTGTTGTACTATAAATTGTTCTATGTGTTTCGTTTCATCATCATTCGTTTTATCGTTTTCATTCGTTTGAGCTCTACACTCATTTTTTCAATAAATGGTTTAGAACCGTTTCCGTTTCCCTTTGTAAATTTTTTTTTTAAAAAATTTGTTTGAATAAAATAAAAACTATTGACATCAAGATATTTTCTGGAATCGAACTGTTGTACTATAAATTGTTCTATGTGTTTCGTTTCATCATCATTCGTTTCATCGTTTTCATTCGTTTGAGCTCTACACTCATTTTTTCAATAAATGGTAGAGGTTTAGAACCGTTTCCCTTCGTAATTTTTTTTTAAAAATTTGTTTGAATAAAATTAAAACTATTGACATCAAGATACTTTCTGGAATCGAACTGTTGTACTATAAATTGCTCTATGTGTTTCGTTTCATCGTTTTCATTCGTTTGAGCTCTACACTCATTTTTTCAATAAATGGTAGAGGTTTAGAACCATTTTCGTTTCCCTTTGTAATTTTTTTTTTGAATAAAAGAAAAACAATAGACATCAAGATATTTTCTGGAATCGAACTGTAGTACTATAAATTGTTCTATGTGTTTCGTTTCATCGTTTTTATTCGTTTGAGCTCTACACTCATTTTTTCTATAAATGGTAGAGGTTTAGAATCGTTTCCGTTTCCCTTCGTAATTTTTTTTAAAAATTTGTTTGAATAAAATAAAAACTAATGACATCAAGATATTTTCTAGAATCGAACTGTTGTACTATAAATTGTTCTATGTGTTTTACAAAACTTCTAAACAAATTAAATTCAAGATAAGTGTAAAATCAGACGATAAAAGTTCGTTTGTGGTGTCCGTACCACTTCAAACTCAAGACTCATTGAAAGTACTTGGCGATGCGAGTCACGTACTTGAGAGGCACCCAGCGAGCCAAATACACAGGAAGGAGAAAACTAGCCAGAATAAAGTTGGGGGGAGGGCACTCCACATAAAGAAAAAGAATAAATAATAATAGTAATAATAAAAAACAAAAAAAAATGCGAAGAGAAATCTTTTTCTCTCTAGTTGAAGTAGAATAAGGGGACACACGGTTTTGTTCGATACGAATGAACTCTATGAACTTAGTTTTTTTTCTTTCTTTTGGCGGTCTTTTTTTCACTCGGAATCGGACCGTCAGACCCACTTTTGTGCTGCAGTCGCAATTGGTTGGTGACAAAACTTTTAACCGGTTTATTTGAGCCAGGTATTTTTGTGACCAACAGAGCAGGGACAGAATTATGACCGATTTTTTTCTTCTTTAATGAGACCTTGACATTCTTTGGCTTTGCGAGAAGTTTAAATCCTTTGGAGAGATTCATATATAGTATATATATTTATATATATATATAAACAAAAGAGAAATTATAAAATAAAATAGGAAATTTTTTTAATGGGAAAACGTAAAGATTCTCTTCATGATGCAGTCCTTTACGATGGTAAATGCGATAGTTCAAAATAAGGAGTAATATATATATATATATATATATATATATTATACACATACATACATTATTTTCCAAACAGGAATCGTCTGCC